>NC_056745.1:1333040156-1333110156 GCF_019279795.1 Protopterus annectens
TATATATACATACACACACACACACACACACACACACACACACATATATATATATATATATATATATGAGAGATAGAGATACAGCCATATGATATATATATATATATAGGTACATACACATATATACACACTAAAGGTATCAGTAGCCATACATATGTAGAAGTAGTATGGAAGTACTGGGTTCAGAGTATATCCCTCAGCCACAAGCCCCTCAACTGGCACCTATGAAATGTGTAGTGTGGCAACCATTCCCAGAAATGAGAATACTGACATTAAACATATACCCACCCACAAATCAAAGGACATGACATGACACACATGTATGCATACATAGATAGCCTGTATTCCTGTACTATACAATAATGTATGCCAGTACTGACACCACATAAGGTTTGAAATATGTAATCAGGCATGAATGCAAGGCCCACACAAAACAGTAGATGCAAGCAATGTGTATATATACCATACTATGCTGTCTAGGCCAAGGCCTTCAGTTAGTACAACAGTAGGACCAGGATTTGCTTTCAGGATACGTAACAATCAACACTTACAGATGTAGTTCAGCAGACTCCAATTAACACCCTGTAGTCAAGCCCTAGGGGGAAAGGTAGCACTTGTGTTAATGTCACAGTATCCTGTACATATCATTGCTTAACCTAACACCTCACTATCACACTGAATGACCCTCGTCTTAACAGGTATATCACTGGAAAGGTGCCATAGCCTAGGTTAATGGCACAGAACCCCCCCCCCCACCCCATAAAAGGCCGTACAAGGGCAAGGAACACTGTGTACCACACACTTGCCTCAGGAATGTACAAGGACACAAATGTGTTCACCAGTTGTTGCCCCCATATATATGGATATGGCCCAAAGGTTGGTGTGGGAGTCCATGATATGACTGGGATGATAGCAGTAATGCTAGCGGTAAATAATGATAGGCCATTACCTAACAACCCTTCCTGTATCACAGTGGGACAACGACTGACGAATGTGGAGGACAGAAGCAGGAACATAGGGCCATATTTGCATTATTGCTGGTACACACCCTGGAAATTGCTGGTGTTACAGGATTTGTTGCAGCATACCCTTATGCAGGGATACGACATTGAAATATGAATGGTTGTAGCCATGTACTGACAGCACTCAACAGACAGAATGCCACAGATATATGTGGGACAATACCTGTGTGGTGCACAGACAAAACCTAACAGCCAATCACCCTGATAGGCCCACAGTTGAGAGCTATTCAGACAGACAACATTCCATGAAATAGTACCGCGTACACAGAAACCCTGTAAGAACAGCATGATACATTGCACACAACAACACTACTCACGCTGTCTGTAGGTCTGGAACCTTACCCAAATGTGGATATGGCCCAGTGGTGGCTTGTGACTTCAAATTAAAGGAGGGCTGCAGGAGACAGCTGGATGGGTGGGGCCAATGGGAAGGGATGTGGCCAACTAGAAAGGGGTGGGGCTATGCTCAAAACCACAACTGGAACTTTAATTAAATACGCTGCCCTGGGTGCCAAACAGTCATTACGAGAGTCCAATCAAGACAAAATGAAGTGCAGAAGAAAAAAATATTTCAGGGCATTGGCTACATGACAACTTACTTAATAGCCAGACGGAAACAGGTTGTGAGGCATGAAAAAAGAAATTATTTTTTAAATACATTACTGGAATGCCAGTCAAAATCAAGTATAAAAAAAAAAACAAGCAGCACTCAACTCAAACCACTACTCCTTGCACTGCAGTTCTAATTATAATTTATATTCAGCTTTATAAAATTACCAAGTAACATGCTGAAAGTAGCAATCTCTGTGATACCCCCACTTGTAAAAATGTTTCTAATCCAACAAAGACCTGCTGCCTGACACAACTATCTACTTGTTTCATGGGGAAGACATGATCAAAGTAAAAAATGAAGAGCAAACAAGAAACAAGCTCAAGATAAATTGCTTAAAGGATTCCTGCACAAGTTATGGACCACACATGATAGACTGGCATTCTGTTTAGTTTATGGGTAAGCCTGCAAGGATGACTGCAAGTCTCCAACAAAAGATGACCGCAAGTCTCCAATAAATGTAATGAGCTTCTGAAAATACTGTAATCCTGTCCTTTAATACAAATACTGTCATATGCATTTCAATACCCAAGGCTTATACATTATCTAGTTATGTAAATATCCTCTACATGGCAACAACGAAAAGGCTTTCAATGCTGGTAATTCTTTAACAGTATGCTTATTAAAGCTTACTTGCATCTTACAACCTCCGACAAGCTTAACTGATGGTCATTAAATCATTGCTACTTAAACAGAGCAACAGGGCACTATGACAGCATGCATTTCCTGAATAATAAGAAGCACAAATCAACAGTATAAAAATCTGACAGAAAACCAGAACATTCTGCAAAATCAAGGACAGATGAAAAAACACGGTCGTACTTGTGGTCTACCTTGGATGGGGGAATACTCTGCACACTTACACTGCATAACTGCTCCTTGCCTTCCTGGGACACATCCAGAGCCACTACAATGGGGAGTGGGGTGCAACAAGTAGGTCACAATTTGAAATGTATCTGGATGACAGTGATGGCTCTGACACTCATACCTCTACACTTCAGAGCAAGAAATCTGGACAAAGCCATACATAGAACTAGAAGTGGGACACAGGCCCAAAAATAAGGACAATTTTTAAATATTGCTCTTATTAACTTAGATAACAGAACAGTAGTAGGTCTTGCATTAGTATGAATTTTCTGATGGGTATGAAATCTGAAACTCAAATGTCTGCCATTATTTTCTAATTCAATCTTTAATGACTTGCCACTAATTTACCAGAAAACCACAATTTTATGAAAAACAGACCAAAAATGTGATGCAAAAATATAAAATTGCCATACAATACAGCTGGGAACCTATCAAAAAGGGACATCTTTTTAATATTAACACTGTTAACTTGAGCAGCTAACAAAAAAAGAGCATCTACATGCATTTCTGAAATAAAAGTAATCTATAACTCTGATCATTACAGTTATATATAATTGTAAACCCTCCACGTTTTCTTCCAAAATTGCCATTTTGAGGAGGGATTATAAGGGGAGAGCAACATTTTGAGCCAAAATTGGGGACAATTGAGAGGTTTGGATATTCCTAATTCTACAAAGCGATTTGCACGTACCTCTTAATGCAGGAAATCTGGACAAGGCCAAATATATTGGGGAACATACAAACACTATTAAAAATTGCCCTTGTATAAACTTAAGACAGTTGATAGAATAACAGGTCTTGCATTAGCATGCATTTTCTGAAGGTTATGACGTCTGAAACTCAATGTCTGTCATTTAGTGACTTCATTCCTAAATTATTTGCTAGAAAACCACAAATTTTATGAGGAACAAACCAAAAATAAGAAGCAAATATCTATTAATTCTGCAAAAATATGAACAACTTAGAGGTATAGTTCAACCGGGGCTGTCTGAGTTTGCTACCCTCTCATAAAATCATGGTCGAATGGAGCCTCCCCCCTGCAGCCATTCCAAAGTCCCATCCCTTGGTTATTTTGCCCCATTTACCATAAACACTTATGTGCATACTGCTTTACTTCTGTGATGATTTAGATTTGATTTGAAAGTTTTATTTTGCATTTTACAGCACAAACCCTAATAGATATCTGTTAAGCAAAGCAATGCAGTCTCACAATGAAAACAGAATTAGCATTAAAACTTATCTGCCCTTGAAACTCACATGCATTGAAACAGCACTGAAACCCACATTCAAAGAAAATACATTTTGCCAGTGGCAGATAAAGATCAACTCTGGGCTCTTTTCAAAATCATAGGCCCCCTGAACATGAAACATACACATGCTCTTTGATACGCCTTCCTGACTGCATTGCATTATATTCCTTGTACAATACAGTACAGTTGTTAGAGGGCATTTTAAATGTATTGTTTTGAACATTTTTCCAGTAAACAATGAAACAAGATGCATGCACCAATGACAAAACTGCCCAATTCAGAACATTTCCATCATAAAACGTCTACTCAACCTTCTATAGACCACCAGTATCAGTAAATATGCACAATCTCTGAAGTAGTAAAATCCACATAAAAGAAATCTGCAACTAATAAAGAGGTTGCTGCTAGCAAACAACTTTATATGTCATTGTTTCATCTACAAATAAAGTGCCTGTTGCCCTTGAAGAATAAATTGCCTATGTTGCATGCATTAAAAAAATGATAAGCTAGTAATACCGCAACAGGGAATGGATAGCAAACTGATAACAGGTTCATAGTTACTAGATATCTTTGCCAAAAAGGAATGCAGCATCCACCCCATTTACAACACAGTACAGTATCAGCAATGCATCTACCTACTGTGGGAGTAGAACCCACAGCCTTCTGCATCAAACGCAAGTACACTACCTGTTGTGCTATTAACAATGCAAGCAGACTTAGCATAAGCAGCACTAAACTTTTGTTCCCCTGCAGCTCTCAGCTCCTTGTAAAATCTACTTGACACACAGCTGTATCTCTGAACTTTGCAGCACAAGAAATCTGGAAAAAGCCAAAATGTATTGGGGACGGACGGACAAAAGGCCGAAAACCAGGGACACATTTTAAACATTGCTTGTATAATGTTGGAAAGTTGCTAGAATAAAATGTTGTGTTACCACCATACATTTCACTGCCATGTCTTGAACCTAGGGGACCCTGTGCAAAACAGTCAGAGAAACATACCACTATGCCAAATCAGCTGAAACAGAGGAAGACCAACTTAAATGGCTACTATTTAGTGAATTCAGTTCTCACCATAGCTGCCAACCTCTTAGCAAAAACACCTGAAAAAAAGCCAGTAATGTGGGAATACAGCTGCCAAACATTCAGTGAATTCAGTTCGCACCATAGCTCTCAACCTTAGCACAAAATACCTGGAAGAGACCAATAATGGGGGAATACAGTCCCAAAGATATGGGCAAATTTCAAATATCCATGTCATAAACTTAGACAATTGCTAGAATGAAAGGTTTTGTTTTACCATGTACTTTCTGAAGAATATGAAGTCTGAAATTCTAATGCCTGTTATTTTTAAACATTTTTAACCAGGAAAGTAGTCTGACTTGGAACAAAACAAAGCCAATTTTCAGCAGAGCAGGGAGAAACAATCCAGACACATCTTTGTAAAGGATGGGAGGACATGTAGACTCCACACAGAAGGCACCCCAGCCAAGAATCAAACCAGAGAACCTGTAGCTGTCAGGCAACAATGCTACCAGTGCACCACTGCACTACAGACCTTTGCAAGGAAAAATGAAGATACAGAAACCACAGATTTTATGTGGAACAGAGCAAATATGAGGCAAAAATCTGCAATTTTTTACAAATAGTGGTGGGTAGGGAATTCAGGTCCTAGCCACCTGCATCCAAGGTACAGGGTTCAAGCCTGAGTATTTCTACCCACCACTATGTGTTAAACAAGGGTATTACACACACCACACAGACACACACAGACACAGACACACACACAGACACACACACAGACACACACACAGACACACACACAGACACACACACAGACACACAGACACACACACACACACTCCATTACCTGTAAATGGGTCCCACACACAAGGTCCAACTCCATTGTCTCGAAGCAGCAAACCCACGCTCGACTTAGCGCTTCCCTGCATGAGCTTAGAACTCAACTTACCTCACTCCTGATTGGTCCTGCGCTCGAATCCCTGCTCACCTCTCTCCTGATTGGTCCTGTCTGCGGATCAAGCAGTCCGGAGCGCCTCTGTTCTGTGTGGTCGTCTACTGCAGATTCCTGGGCATCTGCAGGGCAGAAAATACCTTCTCTGCATCTGGACTGCTGACTCAGGCAGGCAGAGTTCGCACAGATTCCTGGGCATCAGAGGGGCAGTCTGAGTGTGTCTGCGCATGCGCGGCAGTTCCAGTACTCGTTAAAAAAAGAACATTTTTTTTTAAAGTTTATGTTTCACGTTTTTTATTTCTTTTATTTCTAGGTGGGGGGGCTGCAGTCCGATAGCACGAGCCGCCCCTGATATGGCCTGTGTCTGCAGGTTTTGCTATAAGAGGTACTGCTACCTGCTGTCTGTAACATTGATGTCCACACACAGGAAGGATGTCTTCCATATTGTAAAGGTGAAGGGACAACACCCACAGAAGGCAGCAATTTACAGTACAGGGTTGAATGAGAAGTTATGTACCTACCATAACGTTCCATGTTAGTTGTCTTCTCTCGCCTTCTTTCTTGCTTGATGGGTTCGGAGCCGATCCTCGGCTCCGACTCGGCACTTGCTAAGCTCGAGAGTCACTTTTACCAGCTCGAGGCAGCCCCATATCCCATGATGCAAGGCGGTAAGTACCCAGATCTCGTTTGATGACAAAGGGGCAATAGCACCAAGCATAAACACTTCCCAAAGGAAGAAAGAAAAGCCTAAAGGATGGAAGGACCAGCTCTGAATGGTCTTCAGCATAATAATTCCTTGTAGAAAAAGGTCTGTCCAGGCCTGGGAGAAGGAGGGAGGGTCGCAAGAAAGAAGGCGAGAGAAGACAACTAACATGGAACGTTATGGTAGGTACATAACTTCTCAATGTTAAGTTGTCAATCTCGCCTTCATTCTTGCTTGATGGGACCGTGTCCCTAGCACCTCTATCCTGGGTGGCTCAATGGAACAGACCCTTGAGGACTGTAGAGCCAAAACTGGCTCTGTCCCTGGAGGCCAAGTCCAATTTGTAATGGGAAACAAAAGTATGAGGAGTGGCCCAAGTGGCCGCTGCACAAATAGTGTCTAAAGGAAGTCTAGCTTGAAAGGCTGTAGAAGTAGCTAAGCTTCTAGTTGAATGTGCTTTAGGTTTTGAGCACAGCTGTTTTCCCCTAAGCCGATAAATTTCAGAGATGACAGAAGAAAGCCATCTAGATAAGGTCACTTTTGAGACAGGAAGGCCTTTCTTGTTATCAGCATAGGAAACAAAGAGTTGATCGGATTTCCTAAATTGTTTAGTTCTGTCCAAATAATATCTGAGTTGGCGGTGGACATCAAGATAATGTAGTTTTGTTCGATCTGTTTGAATAGTTTGGAAAAATACAGGGAGATCAATGGATTGATTCAAATTAGTCTTTGAGACGACCTTAGGCAAAAAGGTCGGATTAGTTCTCAATGATGCTCTGTCTTTGTGAAAGACCAAATAGGGGGGTCGAACCGATAGAGCATGAAGTTCAGACACCCTCCTGGCCGAGGTAATAGCTACTAGGAATAAGGTTTTCCAAGAAAGAAATTTCAGGGAGCAAGAAACAGCTGGCTCGAAGGGGGGAAGAATCAAGGATGTCAGCACTAAATTTAGATCCCATTGAGGAGGAGGATTCCTGACTGGAGGCTTCAGGAGGAAAATTCCTTTCGAGATAGCAGCCAATTGAACTCTAACTGTGGAAGAAGAGGCGCCTGCATGAAAAATCTCCGCTAAGAAATCCAAAACTGCCTGAACTGGGGCAGTGAAGGGATCAATATTCTTGGCTTTAGCCCAATAAGAGAAACGTTTCCATTTGCTTGTATAAATCCTCCTGGTAGAGGATTTTAAAGAAGCTACTAGAATGTCTCTAACGGGGTTAGAGATCAAAGGAAGCCTAGCTAAGGAAGGAAGTGGAGCAACCATGCTGTGAGGTTGAGAGAAGGGATAGACCGGTGCAGCTGACCGGATTGGTGAATCAGAAGATCTGGCACTGGGTCCAGATGCCACGGCTGCACCAAAAGGTGACGATGGAGGAACGGAAACCAAATTTGTCGAGGCCAATAAGGAGCAATGAGAATCATTTTGGCTCTCAAAACGGTTGCTTTCTGGATAACTTGAGGGATCAGGGGAAAGGGAGGAAAGGCATAAAGAAGTCCCTGGGGCCAATCCTGGGTCAGAGCGTCTCTGGGGGGATGGCCTGGCAGAGGGAAGAGAGAAGAAGTCTGGGCATTTGCTGTTTTGGGGAGTAGCAAAAAGATCGCAACATGAGCGACCCCATTCCAGAAAAATCTCTTCCACTATAGATTGCTTGAGAGACCACTCGTGAGGCATGAGAATAGCTCTGCTCAATCTGTCCGCTAAAATGTTGGTTTTCCCAGGGATGTGCGTTGCTACCAGAAACCGATGAGAGGAGATCGCCCATTGCCAAAGTCTGAGCGCTTCTCGACACAAGGGGTAGGACTTGGTTCCGCCCTGTTTGTTGATATACCAAACTACAGACATGTTTGTCTGTGTGGACTGCAATTGTCCCTACAGGAAGAAAGTCGTTGAGGGCTTGCAACGTTAAAAGCACTGCTCTCATCTCTAGGACATTTATGTGCAGGTGGTACTCGAACGGTTGCCACATCCCATGAACCATCCTGCCCTGATAATGACCCCCCCACCCGATCAGGGAGGCATCCGTGGTGACAGTGGCTACCGGGGATGGGGGTACAAAGTGTCTGCCTTGGTGAATGTGGGGAGAAGTGATCCACCAAGCAAGATGATTTTTGCAAATCTGTGTCACCAGAATTTGGTGACGCATTGGAAGCTGTTGGTAAGACCACTGAGTGAACAACATCCACTGAAGAAGGCGCATGTAGAAGCGAGCCAGGGAAGAAGAGTAATGGCCGCAGCCATGAGGCCTAATACCTTTAGAACCATTCTGGCCTGTACTTTCTTGTTGGCTAGAATGATCCTGACATGACTTTGAATGTCTGAAACTCTTTGGTCTGTAAGGGTAGCTGACATCCGAACAGTGTTTAAGTTTGCCTATGAAAGTAAAAGACTGGCGGGGCGAAAAGGATGCTTTTTGGAAGTTGATCGAGATGCCCAAATGAGAACAAAGATTTATTGTGTAATCCCTGGCTTGAACAAGCTGATGCCTGGTGGTGGCTGAAAGGAGCCAGTCGTCGAGATACAGAAACACCTGGAATCCTTGACGTCTCAGGTGAGCCGTGACCACTGCCATGCATTTGGTGAACACTCTGGGGGCTGTAGTGAGACCAAAGGGCATGGCTCTGAACTGGAAATGACTGGACCCCAGCCGAAAGCGGAGAAATCTCCTGGAGCGTCTGTGAATTTTTATGTGATAGTACGCATCCTGAAGATCTATTGAGCACATCCAGTTGTCCTTCTGTAAGAAGGGCAGAATTGACTGAAGAGTGACCATTCGGAATCTTGTCTTCCTCACAGACTTGTTGAGTCTGCTGAGATCCAATACTGGTCTCCAGTCTCCCGTCTTTTTGGGGACCAAAAAGAACCTTGAGTAGATTCCGGGCTCTGAATGGTCTGTTGTAACTGGCTGAATGGCTCTTTTTTGCAGTAGTTTTAAGACTTCTAACTCTGCAATTTCCCTTAGACCGGGTGGTACATCTGGAAGGGAATTTGAGGGATAGAAAGGACTTTCCTCGAAAGGAATTTTGTAACCCTCGGATATGATTGACTGTACCCATCTGTCTTGAGTGAGGGAACGCCAGGCTTCTGGGTACAGCGATAGTCTTCCCCCAACTGCCTCCAAGGAGGGACAGCCGGGCAACATCTCAGGGATGCTGAAAGGGCTTGTCAGAGAGAGACTCTCTGTTTCCCTGGTTTTGTGGACCCCCTCTGCCTCTAGAGCGGCGTCTGTTGTTGTTACCCCCTCTGCCTCTAGGGGTAAACTGACCACGTGAATCCGGCGTGACTCCTTGGGATTTGCGGAACCACATTTTGCCACCCTTCTGTCCTTTGGGGTAAGGTCTAGAAGGAGTGGAAAAACGGACTCCTACGGCAGAAAGAGTTTTGCCGTCCTGCTCACACCTGGTCAACGTTTCCTTCACTTGAGGGCCAAACAAAGCTGACCCATCAAAGGGAGAGTTTGTGAAGGACGCCTTAAAGGGATCTGCAAAATTACATAGCCACATCCAGGCTTGGCGTCTAAGAGCCACACCTGTACCTGCGGCCCTACTCGCTCCATCAGCAGCATATATCAGCCGCATGGAGGAGTTTGCAATGGAGTTAAGGGTTCCTAGCTGCGAAGCAATTTTTTCCTGAGCCCCTGCAGCTGTAGGATCCTGCACAACTTCACCTAGCTCCTTAAGGATATCCCTTTGGAGTCTGGTGAAGTGACATAGGTAGTTCAGCGAACGCATAGCAAAGGTCGCTGAAGAAAACATCCGCTTACCATATCTATCCATGGTCCTAGAGTCCTTATTAGGAGGATGGACAGAATGCGGAAGGATCTGCAAGTTCCTTCTTGGTGGCAGCCGCCACCACCATGGCATCAGCGGGGACACCTTTTGTGAGGAATTGCTTGTCCGACGGGGCAGTAATAAATTTAGAAGGCCTCCTAGGGACTGGCTCTACACAGTCAGGAGCAGCCCACGCCTTCCGAGCAATAACCTGCATAAGGGGTCGAAGGCGGAGACACCCAGGAGGTGGAGGGCCGAGATCCAAACGCCTCCAGGTATACTGACTCATCCTCAGAGGGATTATTGGTGGGCCAGTTTCCCCTCTGTCTAAGGAGTTCTAGGATGTCTGAAAATGAGACATCCTCAGAGGGGGATCTTGGGGATCCCTCTGACTCATCAAAGTCAGTATCTGAAGTGATAGACTCGGGGGAGTTTACGTGTTTCCTCTTACAGGTCCTCTTCCGCGGAGGATCTCCCGACAAATCAGGAGAATCCTCGGAAGAGGATATTCCCAGTGGGGAAACCTGAGGCGGAGGATCTCTGGGTCCTGGAGCAAGAGAAGTGGCAGAGATGTCAACAGGCACCATAGAGGGAGGAGCTAAGGGAACAGACTGCTGGCTGAGACCAGTGGCCAGAACACTCTTCCTCACCTCGGCTCCCTCCCAGGAGGCCCGAGAGAACCCGCTCAAGAACTAGGAACTCCAGGACCCACCGAAGGAAGGCTCCGAGGCAGATGTCGGAGCTGAGCTCACCAAGGCCGAGGCTCCAAGGGAAGAGCGGGTCGGACAAGGGTCCGATGCCACTCACCCCTCGGAGGAGACCAGGGAAGCCCGCCACCGAATCCCTCTAAGGAAGGTCTCAAGAGGAGATAAGAGTAGAGGCTGAAGGAGCAGAAGGGGTTATCTGTCCCTCAGCCGTAGCAGAAACCATTCGAAGACTCCAACTCCAAACTCTGGGGTAGAGTCGAAGGAGGAACTGCAATGGGGTGTGGACTAATAGTCGTCTGCTGAGACGGACTATGTAGCATTTGGGCCAGTGCCTGTGACTTTAGTAATCTACTGACCACTCTCCAAATCATGGTCAGAAAGCCTGGATGACCTTGAAGATCGGCCCGATGGCTCCGTTCGAGAAGAGGCGGAGCCGAAAGTATCGGCTCCAAGGAAGGGGACCTAGACCTCTTCCTCGAAGGAACCATCGGAGCCGATGAAACCACAGAAACTGTCGGAGCCGACAACTTATCGGCACCGACAGATAGCTTCGATGCATCGGCTCCAGCCGGAGCCGATACGGCCATAAAAGTAAGGGTGTTGGAGCCGATCGGAGCCGACACCGATGCCTGGGTCACATGGTGGTCGGAACCGATCGAAGCCGACACCGAAGTGGTCGAACCAGAATTGGCACCGATAGCCATCGGTGCCGAAGGTTTGGGTAACCCAGAATCGGCTCCAGCCGGAGCCGATCTCAACTCTGAATGAGTCAGAGCCGAGGCCACAGGCTTGGACACAGAAGCCTGGGCCTTGGAAGACTTAGAAGTCTTAGATGGGGCCGACTTAGCCGGAGAGCCCTCCGGCTTAAGAAGGCCCCTCAAAATCAATTTATTTCTTCTTTCCTGCAGGACTCTCTGGCTAAAAGAATGACATATAGCACAGGAGTCCTGCAGGTGAAGAGGCCCCAGGCAGTAAGAAGTGTGACCGTCTGTCAGAGACATCTTCTGACAGCACGAGTCACACTTCTTAAAGCCTGAGACCCTTTCCTTAGACATGGTGAAAAAACACACACACACCAGTCCAAGAAATTAAATTAAATTAAATATACCAAAAGGTATCAATAACAGACACACACACACACCCTAACAAGGGGGGGGATGGGATGTTATAAGTCTGACTAAAAGTTATAAGGAGACAAAACTATGTTAAAACTAATAAAGTTAAGGTTTTTTGAAGAAAGGAGGACCTCATCAGTGAAGCGGCAAACGAGATCTGAGTACTTACCGCCTTGCATCATGGGATATGGGGCTGCCTCGAGCTGGTAAAAGTGACTCTCGAGCTTAGCAAGTGCCGAGTCGGAGCCGAGGATCGGCTCCGAACCCATCAAGCAAGAATGAAGGCGAGATTGACAACTTAACATATGACAGTGGTTATCTGAAGTACTACACAGCAGGCAGCATGCAATTAGCAACTGGTGGACACTGACTGGTGCAGAGGCCACCACCTGATCATGTGCAATACCAACAAAAGCATGCTGCAATCTATTCAAACCAGCTCAATCACTACTGGAGAGAGAGAAGATAAAAAAACCACAAGAAGGTTCACAAAACTCAGGGTTGTGTTACAGTGGAAACATCATAACAGGTATGTGAAACAGATATGCATTTACTGGCATGTAGTATATGGCATAGATTAATAGAATGTATACTGTGAAAGGATGTATATGTGCATCACTACATGTTCCTGTAATGATGTTGCACTCAACAACTGCACTGGACAGTAGTATTAGTCCCTGTGGGCAGTGGGACATACCTATCAAATGTGCAGACCAGCAGTGAATGGCAAGGATGTGACCCATGATATCTGTGTTCTGTAAATTACTGTGGTCAATGGCTGGTGGGGGTTATTAATACCGCCATGATAAATACATGGGTGAGAGAACACACCACCTGCAGGACAGTCATGTTAGTGTAGCATAGCATGCCCACATTGCCATTGCAATATAATATGCTTAACTACAGTTTGTCACCATATATACCCCCATAATGTTAGTCTGTATTCACATGTGACATCTGTCTGTGGTACAGCAAGGCAGAACAGTTCAGCTGTGAAGTAAAGAGGGTACATGAGTGTGGTCCAGATGTTCGTACGCACCCCACATACAGATACATACATGTGTGATACATATTTCACAGCTGTGTATGTGTACAGAACCTCAGACAGTTATACATTTACATAGGTATATAAACACAAAATTATATCTACACATATATGCACATATGTATGTATACATACATACACACACACACACACACATATATATATATATATATATATATATATATATATATATATACAGCTATATATCTATATACGCACACACACACACACACACATATATATATATATGTATATATATATGTATATATATATGTATATATATATGTATATATATATATATATATATATATATATATATATATATATATATATATATATATATATATGGGTTCACTACATAATCTCGAACTTCTGAAATACCGAATTTTAGTGTTAGTTATGTTAGTAATGCCAGCTTTACATCCTACAGGTGGGGTGGAGTACTGTTAACGTGTACTGCCCTTGTCGTGTAGGGTCCTGCTTACGGGATCTGCTAAGGATGGCAGGCCAGACGAATTTGGCTGGGGGGGGGGGGGGGATACCTATCCATGCCAGATGTATGTTGTTTGGGTCTCTCAAACCCATCAATGGTGCATGTGGACATATATGTTATGGTTACGTTCCCAGTTCCATCTAAAGATGTATGTCCATATATGCCTATATTGATATATATGTGTTCACCTTTGAAAGGGGCAATCATTCCTTTGAACGTCCCTTTCTGTAAACAGAAAGGACTAACCCGTCGTTTCTTACTGCACCAAAGTGAAGAGAACTGCAGTTCTACAGGCACCTTCGCTGACACGAACTGCAAGATGGAATACATATCGTACTGGCGGGGTGCATGACTCCCTGCATCCCCCCCCCCTGGGGGGCCAGGCCCCCAACAACCACCCTACTGTGACGTACGAACCTCTAGTGTGCACTACAGTGGGGATAGGCAATTATTCCCCATCCCCACTATAGTGGCATCAGCAACTAATTTGCCTAATCTGCAACGAGCGAATGCATACTGACATTCGCACATTGCACATTCTATGCATGTATTGCAGGATTGTGCAATGTTGGGAACATACTACAGGCCTATCAGCCTCCTGACACATGGACGCTTCCCTTTGAAAGGCGAGCCATATATATGCTAACATATATGCATTCCTAGTGCTGTCTATCTGTGGACATGTGGATATATACAGATATATTGTTGGCTGTATGCGTATCTATGTATATCTGTATGTATTGGCTTATATATATATATATATATATATATATATATATATATATATATATATATACATGCGTGTCTATACCTATATCTACATATATAGATATGTTCTATCTATTCAGTGATGAATATATATATATATATATATATATATATATATATATATATATATATATATACACACACACACACACACACACACATACACACAAATACATCTACATGGTGGAATACATTCAATGTAGTGTTGTATACCTGCCCTGGATGATATGTATGTGGACACATCATGATTATGCATATCTGCCATGGCTTAGTGGTAAATTACTTTGTGTATGATGTGCAGTGCCTGGTTACGAGCCTTATAGGACCCGTTTATTTTGTTGCTGGGCAGAACACACAAACCTGCTTACAACTGCTTTACGGTGCCTTAATTCCTCTCTATCCAACGGGACGTGTTCCAGCCAGTAACAAATTAAACAACTCTGGCAAGGCTCAAATCAAGGACCCTGCACACCCTAGGCAAACCGATGTACCACTAAGCCATGACAGGCAGACAGATATTCAATGTTTCAGAAACATATCAGACAGTCCTGTCATGCAACAGTGGAGAGAATGTTTACCAACATCTAGATGTCTGCGTGTGTAACTACAGTGCAACCTTAACAGATGCAACATACCCATATATGTATAGATACACATGTATTCAAATGCACATGTTGCTTTACTACCTCTATATACATTTATATCACTATCTATGCACATATACCTATATATCTGTTAGCAGGTTAATATACCTACATAGGTATATATGGCCATACATCTGTAGATAGCAACTGCAGATTGACAAATACACCAATGTCCACATGCACCATTAATGGGGTTGAGAGGCCCCACAAACTATACGTCTTTTACGAATAGGCATCCACCAACAGTCAAACACTTGCGCCCTGCAATACACTACCAAGTACAGTCTGCCTCCCACAGGACATATATGTGGAATCTGTCGATGACCCCAGGATACAGATACACATACACATATACGCTGATACAGATACACATACACGGTGATACAGATATAAATACATATATATATGTATATATATATATATATATATATATACATATACATACATATATATATGCATATATATTTACATATATATATATATATATATATATATACACACACACAGACACACACACACAGACACACACACACACACACGTGACTACACATACACATGCAGGTATATGTACAGGCAGATACGTATGTAAGAGGTTAGGAGGTGCACAAAATATGGAACAGCCAGTATGCCTGCAGTTAACACCTGAATAACTGGACACTGAATGGGCTGAACATACAAATGTCAATCATTGCCTGCAACATATACCTATAGAAAAGGCATAGTACAGACACCACACACAGGTTTGCAGAAATGGGACTCTAATTGTGTACCATAACGGTCCTATATGCCATATCATATAGCTGTTCCAATACTGACAACCATATAAATGGAGTACTACAACTGTGAAACAGTTACACTTATACAGTAGTCTGGAAAGGTTCACAACTGTTGCAGTCCAAGCCAAGCCCTTCAGAATGTACAATAGTGCCAACAGACTGGGCCACAGAGTACCACACAACAGTATGTACTGCAGGTGTGTAGATCAGCAGCCTCAAACTACACTCTGTACAATCTCCGAGGAGGTAAGGAAGTTGTGTGATCCAATGGGTTGTACCCGGAACATATCAAGGCATAACGCACAGAACAGTCTGTATTGCAGGGGGCAGTAGACTTGCAGTACCCCAAGTCATGTTAGTAGTTGCAATACAGGTGGAGTATATGGTACTGTACATCCACATACCTTGTGGCAGCTCACCCCTGATACCCCCACATTTGTAACAGCCTAGGTCTTTTATGGTGCTCCCCACCTGGACTGAATAATACAAGACCATAAACCGCTGTTACATACACTGGCCTCTGCAGTGCATGAGGGCACACATGTGTTGTGTAGGTGACACTCACACATATATGGCCCCAGCCCCAGTGTATGTGTGGGGGATACAACAGCAGTGTACTAATGGCTGCAATGGCAGTGTGATATACTCACAGCCCACTACAGCACAACCCCCAACAGCATGACAAATGTGCAGGGCTTGGTCTGTAGATGAACACAGGCATATATGTGAAACATTGTTGCCACACACTAAGCAAGGTGCTGGTGTTACAGGATAATCTGCAACATACCTTTAGTCAGGGAATTGAAGTTAGATATAGACATGGATGTAGCCATGTACCGGTAGAACGCAACACACACTGCCAGTGTCATATCTGACATAGGGCTTGTGTGGTGGATGGACATCACATGATATGCATACCTCTGCCCAGCAAGAGGTAGGCCCACAGTAATGACCTATGCAGACAGACTGCATTCCAAGGTACACTAGTATGTACACACACACACACACACACACACACACACACACACACACACACACACACACACACACACACACACTGTAACAGCAGTTCTATGCAAAGCATTACACAACTCTACCCATAGTCTGTCTATAGTTCCTGAACCTCCTACAAATGTGTCCGCTCTGAGTGTGCATGTTGTCCTGTGAGAGGTGTTGCTATGTGCTGCTTGTATCACTGATGCCCACACACAAGACAGAAGTCTGTCACAGAGGAAATGTGAATGGACCACGGCCACATGCTGTAGGGATTTATAGTGGATGCTTGCAATGACAGTGGTAATTCGATGTAGTACACGTGTCATTATATATATATATATATATATATATATATATATATATATATATATACATCTAAAACCATACCCCAGCCCCTACAGGCACAATGTCATAGTGCAAGGGGATGTCAGGTATATATAGCAGGTATATTACTAGCCTGCTGCTACTGTCTTTAGGATTGTCTTCACAGACATGGTGTGTGTGGATGCTGACATCTGCTTATAACATGTGTGCCATTGGCTACTGATAGACATAATAAGGACATCATTGTAAAGTACCGCTGCTAGCTTGTAATGCCCCTGTGGAGTGCAGCAGAGATATTGGCCACTTTATATGGACCTTCAGACACACCCTGTACAGTCCAGAGGTATGCACATATTCCCTTAGTGCACCACATGTGTACTGGGCCTGACAATATCGATGCAGACAGCCACGTAGATGGGTATAACACATAATGACTGGTATACATATGGCACTGTAGGTGTTGGAGTCACACACTCTTGTCTGGCCTGACACATAATGACTGCTGGTACAGGGGTGCCATGGACACATACTACCCACTAGATATTGACATACATCTGTACAGCATCCCACTGGTCTGTCTAACATACCTGACTTTTAAGGGAGGCCCAGCAGCAGTACATCTGGCAAGTATCTGCACATGACATCCTACTGGTTAAGTACACTACGCTGTAAGGCATGTAACAATGCACTGTGCAGGCTACAGGCAGACTGGCTCAACACTGGCCTACATCTTGAATGGGGGAATGCACATGTACTTGCACATATAGCAGGCTGAACAGTCATGTCACAGCACAGGGTAAGATAAACTTGTGTGACAGTGCATTACCACAACCAACGTGAACACATCCACAGCCACAGCCGCATATGATAGGCTTACATACTATTACAGTACAAGGACTATCTGTTCTACAACATCCTCATATGTGCCAGTCACTGAATGTTCCTACATATACTGGACTGCTACAAAGTTTGGTTTGATAGCTGTCTGTGGTTTGGGACGTGTGTGTATGGCCCTACAGATGTGCATGGCGAAACAGTACCATACAGTGGGGCAGCATGTAACATCTGATAGACGGGGAGGTAGGACAATGACATCTACCACAGTCTGTACACAGGCTAAAGTACATATTAACAACACACACACTGCCGACATTCACCATCACTACACAAACCTCAGTACTGTACAAAAATCCACAGAATGTCCAGCTTATGTCATGAAATATAACCCCTACTGTACATGACATGTGTAGCACTCTGATATATCACTGGCTTGTTATCAGATATGATGACACTATTTATGGCGTAGAGCACATATGCACCACTTCATACACACCATATTTACAAACGTTGACAGTGGTGTGGCTGACAGCACATACACAGGGCCAGTGTAGACATGTTGCTGTGATAACCTTGTATATTTTTCATTGTAACTGTGTTTGTTGCAACATATGTCCTATGAGGGATATGAAGTCAGTAACTGTCACGGCCTTCACCATCTACAGATTGCAATCCTCACACTACCGTCTGCATTCCACAGAGGGATGCACTGTGGATAACACATGAAACCATAGGCACAACACTGTCCAGTCTGCAGATGTCCCTGCAGATGGGGATTTCTCATATACATGGAACTGACATGTCAGGTATTACCACATGTACGACAGGCATATCCAGACAAACACTATTAAACCAACATTACCCCAAAGGCAGTATAGCAGCACTTACAGTCTGTAGTCAGGTCAGGCACATCCCCCTCCTGTTTGTTGGCCTGTTTCCACAGTGTATGTTGTTGGAGGTGAATCCACTATCCATCTGGGATGCCGTTTGCCAAACAACAGATCTAGCTCCTACTCACAGTGACTGAAAAGGCCCAACGCCACCATGATATTCCTAGGTATTGGAATGTGTTTCCATGCAATTGGCTATGGGATTGCTACCACAGCTGTTCCACATGCAATCAGCTAGGGGAGGGCTGCAATTCATGCAGAGACCATCAGCTGATCATGAGCATCACATAAAATACACGTGCTGCTGCCTAAGCAAGGCAGTTGTGGGTCCCCACATCCACCAGAGAGGGAGTGGGGGAGGCAGACAGAAGCAAATACATGTCAGGGAGGGGTGGGAGTATAAAACTGAAGCATGTTCGTGACACACACCTACCAGCACAGGGTATCAAACCCCCGACAACTATGTAGTGCTATCACAGTTCAATGCAGTTATTGGACGTACCACATGGGGGTTACCTGATGTGGAGCACTCGGAACATATATGTGAGGGTGAGTGACATCTGCAACAGGGATACAGTAGATATAAGGTAGGTGTCGTACACATGCCTGTCTGCATGTACAGATGCCAGCGTCAACACAGGCAAACTCACACAGGGACGCACATACACTGACACACTTGGTAGGGCCAGGAGTGCAACTAGTCAATAGTGGGATTGCCAAAACACATCAATGTGCAGGTATTACATGCACCACATGGGTCATACGGAGGCCGTATGGGCAAAGGGTACGAGGAGAGGTCACACATCAGGCAGCATGCTTCAGTATACCCTGGGGGGGTTGTAGTGAGTGTGGTTGTGGACATGCGCACCATACAACACACACAGACGAACACACAGGGTGCCAGTTCTGACATACATGGGTGCATGTCTACACGGGTGTGTCTTGGTCAACTGTGCCAGCAGGCTGTACAAGGGTACATGATGGGTATACCTTGGCATCAGGCCACATGACAATGGTCTGCATTGTGGCTCAGGCCTATAGTTACTGCATTTGCCCACACAGGTGGGTATTGCATCCAGTCAACTGGATGACTATTGTGTGTGGCCAATGCTGTACACCATATGCCATGTAAGTGTTCCTTAGTCCATGACACGGATGGTGTCTGGGATGTGCACACCTCTCACATGCATGTACAGTGACATGTGGAACTGTACCTGGGGTGTCTGGCCCATGTTGTGAACACAGATTATCATCAGATGTGCCAGTCTTTCCCACCTGTGGCAGGAACTGGTACTGGGCAGCAGGATTACCCTTCACTTACATTGATGACATGCCAACAGCGTTCCCTGATGTCAGTGTCATCTGTCCATGTTGTCAGGCATGGTATGTCCGTTGTGAGTCACATGTGAAGGCACCACAGGTGGTGCAGGTGTCCATTGGGGAACATGGTAGAGGTGCACTGTCAGTATGTATGGGCATATTAAGACAGATGGGCAGGGTGACATGCCCTCTGTAGCCCACTGCTATCACTGCATAGCTACTATCAGTGGCCAATATGCAGTGTACTACAAACGTATTGCATGCTGCCTAGGCATGTGTGTTCATATGACACATAGGTTGAGTGTGTGTGCTCTGGGTAATAGCGGGGTTGCTAACTTAGATTGTCTGGCCTTGATGTCACATGTATGGGTATGGCTTTGCACCCCAGCCTCCAAGCTGATTTACATCTATTTCCCTGTATGGTTGACATTGTGGTATATAGTAGGGCCACCATAAAAGAATTAGCAAAACCCCCTCTACAATGCCCACAGTTGATACACACTTACCTTTACACAGGATATGGGTTTTATACACACACACACACACACACACACACGCACACGCACGCACGCACACACACACACACACACACACACACACACACACACACACACACACACACTTGTCATGTCTGGGAGTAAAACCCCTACCTACCTATTTTATTACACTACAGCACTACGCAGTTATAGTATGCGCCACAGACATTATTGGAGTACTATTTCCCTACAGGTGTATTTCACAGTGAATGACATCAGCAGGATTACCAAAGTAGGGCATTTCAACTGTACTGCAAGTGACTAGCCTAAAATACATTGCTCCCTACACAGCCAGTGAGACGCACACAAAACATCCACAACTGACATGAGTGGGTATAGAAAGTACAGTTGTGTACACTTACCATAAATGTAGATGTTCGAGTGTATTCACTGTTGCAGTCATTACATTTGGGTAATCTGCTGGCAGGTTGCCCTCAGTCGGCCGTCGGCAGTCTGAGTCGGTTGCTGTCTTCTCTTCCATGACGTCATGTCGTCAGGTGTATAAAACATGCAGCCAACGTCATTTTATTCAGTTTTTCTTGCCCAAGATGTCAGGTGCCCCCCAAACGGGGAGCAAAAATATTTATATAAATAAACTGTAAATATATACATGCACTTTTAGAAACTTAAATTGTACCTTCAACTATAAGCAAATACACCACAAAGGCTTTGAGCATAGTGAAGGAAAGAAAAGGTATAGAATGGGGGATGGCAGGTGGGTAACCCGGACTGCAACAGTGAATACACTCGAACATCTACATTAAGTGTACACAACTGTACTATGTTCTTTGTGTTTCACTGTTGCAGTCATTACATTTGGATAGAATCCCAAAGCTATGGATGACATGATGGAACTAAACAGCATTAGGAGCAGCTATAAGGCCCTGCAGGACTGCAGTGGCAAAGCCTGCCCTGGATTTGGAGAAGAGAGGTAAATGATAATGCTTTGTGAAGGTATGAACAGAGCTCCAAGTAGCAGCTTCTAGAATGTCTTTGGTTGGGACCTCTCAAAGTAATCACTCTATTCTCTTTCTAAAGCTCTGCACGTGCTCAGCTCTTATAAGGAAACACTAACTAACTAATGCACTACACCCTCGTTGACTTCTCATAAGTATTAGACTCCTGATTGGTCCTTCCTGGTCAAGTGAAAAATCAGTTCCCTTCCCTAATCTGATCAGTAAAAAAACAGTTCCCTATACTAATCTGGTATGTCCAAGGGTCAGTTTCAAGGTTACTCTCCAGTCTAGCTGGTGAATCTGGGAATTTTGAGGCAATGTTACAATTGCCTTATGTACACAGACAACCCTCTCCTCCTTCCAACAAACGCTAATACATGTGAGAGATGCAGTTACACAGCCAAACTGGAGGGAGAGCTCTCTCAACCCAAGACTGGCACAGTCAGTCAGGAGGAAAAGGTAACCACCCACACCACAAATCCAGTTTCACACAGACCTATTGCATCTGCATACCCAACACATAAACACACAAAAACATACTCGGAGGCTCTAAATAAAAATCTGCCTAAACAGCAAAGACCTCCTAAGCAGATATTCAAGCAACAGCCACCACTCAACAATACCCACAAATCACATATCTCACAAAATCAGTGTGCCTCACAGTCACAGCCCATAAGGCCAAACAACACACCAAATACACTTGTTATAGGGGACTCTATTGTCCGGCACACTGATGTCCCACTCACCAGACTGAACAAGGAGAAGGTCACTGTAAGCTGCCTGTCGGGTGCCAGAATCCGCCACATAACGCAAGCACTCAGGTCACTCCAAAGCAAGTACAAGTATGACTCCGTCATTGTCCATGCTGGTGTGAATGACCCGAGACGTACCTCCCTGGACTACATGAAAAGAGACATAGAGGAGCTCTCTGACCATGTAGCCCAGGCTGGTATGTCCCTGACATTGAGTAGCATCTTGCCCTCACCAAGAATGATGCCACAGCATAAAGACAAAATGATCAGTTTCAACAATTGGCTAAAGTATTGGTGTCATTCAAAGGGGATCCAGTGTCTGTCAGCCTGAGATGGCATGCTCGACAAGCCACGTTGCTTCGCTAGGGACAGCTTGCATCTGTCACCCTTGGGCTTTCGTATACTGGCCAAGGCTCTTGCCAGCCCCATAGTGCCTTTTTTAGGCAAGGCTCAAAGGACAAACCCACCTCCATAGACCACCCAAAGATAAAAAAAACTAAAGGTAATGCTACTCAATGCCAGAAGTCTAAACCTCAAGATGCACGCACTCAAAACTCTCCTCAGTATGGAGAAAATCGATGCCTGTGCAGTAACAGAAACCTGGTTCAAGGCTCCTGAGAGCACCCCAGCACTACCAGGTTATAACTCATACCATGCGTTTCGGCCCCAAAACTCGGACCGAAGCACAAAAGGAGGGGGAGTATCTATATTCATCAAAGATACCTACACCTCCAGGTTAGTGGCACTGCACGAAGCATCGGAAACCATCCATGTGCAACTAACAGCGGGCAAAACTGCCTTTCAGTTTGTAGCCTGCTACAGAACACCCTCCTTATTACAGGAACCCCACTTGGCATTCCTGAGAACACTGGAGAATATGAAGGTCTCTCCAAACACTATGTTATTGGGTGACTTCAACTACCCAAACATTGACTGGGAAAACTACTCAAGCCCAAACACCCTTGCCCAACAGTTCCTTGAATTTATAAACTCTAACGCAATGGAACAACTGGTCACCAACTCCCACAAGAGGGAACAACATATTGGACCTGGTCATCACCAACATGGGGACTCTATGTTCCACACCAGAGGTAAACCCCTCATTGGTAAGATCAGACCATAAACAAATTTACCTGGACATCCATATCCTGTCCCCACCCCCCAGCCAAGGAAATCACTGTAAAGAATTTCTCAAAAGCCAACTTTGCACTTCTCAAGACTGAGGTGGAATCCTTCAAAGCCCCTGGGCCAGAGAATAATACAGCCCAATCCGCAGAATCCTTTACAAATGCATTCTATGAGCACCTGCAGGAATGCATGGATCGTGCTATCCCAAATAAAACCAAGACTCACTCCTCCAAAAACAGGAGACCAGTCTGGTGGACCCCAGCCATAAATATGCTATACAACAGAAGGAGGAAGCTACTACATGACAGAGCAAAATCCCAAAAATGGAAGGCATCTCTGATCAGTATTAGCAAGAAACTTCGATCCCTCATAAAATCATCAAAGGCCAGTTTCGAAAGAAAAATTGCCCTAGACACTAAAGATAATCACAAGGCCTTCTTTAATTGTGTCAGAAACATGAGCGGAAACTCCCAGATATGCTCTGAATTGTTGCATAATGGTACAAAATATACTGAACCTACAGACATAGCAAACATCCTGGCAGACAGATTCAGCACAAACTTCTCCCCCCCTTCCCCCCCAAAGGAGCAAACGCCTATCCCAACTGAATGTAACCTCCCTGACATCACAGATGCACAGGTGAAAGCTGCCCTCTCCAAAGCAAAAAACACAGCATCTATGGGACCGGACGGTGTCCCAGGCTGTGTCTTACACGAGCTCCAAGAAGAACTGAACCCTCACATTAAGTCACTGTTCAAACTTAGCCTTACTACAGGATATGTACCTAAAGAATGGCGTACAGCTACAGTGGTCCCACTCCACAAAGGTGGTGCCCCAACGGACCCCGGAAACTATCGCCCCATAAGCCTGACTAGTCTGGTCTGTAAAGCTATGGAGCGTATTATCATGGAACTCATAAACAAAGACATTGGGAGCCTCCAGATACTGGACCCTACCCAATTTGGCTTTAAGGGCAGATCTTGCCTCTTAAACCTAGTTGATTTCTTTGAAACAGTTACCAAAGCCATAGATGAGGGCAAAGTAGTCCACACAGCCTACCTGGACCTCACAAAAGCCTTCGACACAATACCCCACTCGGGCATCATAAATAAGCTTACCAGCTTAAATATCAACCCCTATATCACAAGATGGGTTGCAAACTGGCTCAGAGATAGAACCCACATGGTCAGAATCACAGGTGCCATGTCCAAATCCAAACCAGTTACAAGTGGCGTCCCACAGGGCTCAGTTCTGGGACCTCTCTTGTTTGGTATATACTTCTCTGAGGTTCAGGCTAACACAGGGGGGATTATGGCTGACAAAGTTCGCAGATGACTGCAAACTGGGGGCCAAAATCGAATCTCCAACTGACACAAGCATCCTCCAAAAGGGTCTCACAGAGACGGATGCTTGGTGCCAGAGCCACGGCCTCAAGCTAAATGCTAAAAAGTGCATAGTCATCCCCTTTGGGAAAAACAAGGTGCCCACAAATTACCACATAGGTGGTAATCCATTAAATCTGGAAGAAGTAATTAGAGATTTGGGGACCAATGTAGATAGTAATCTCTCCTTTGATAATCACGTTGCCAAAGTGGTTAGAAAGACCTTCTATATAGCCCACCTTATCACAAAAGAGTTCGCATCTAGATCAAGAGAGGTCATTGTGCCCCTCTACTCGTCACTCATCAGGCCCATAATTGAATGCAATGCCCCTTTTGGGATGTACCTTACCCGACACCTGCAGCAACTGGAGAGACCCCAAAAGTACCTCACCAAGAGGATCATGGGCTACAAACAGATGTCCTATGCAGCTCGACTAAAGAAACTCCAGCTCTACTCAGTTGCTTACTGCCTACTCAGAGGCGATCTATGCCTGACGTACAAAGCCATGTCAAACCCAGAATTAATGGACATGCTCCACCTCAAAAAATCCAAGTCCCTTAGAGCTACACGATCCAGGGACCTAAACCTCAGCACAAAAATAAATAGGACATGCTGGAGGGACAGATTCATTTCCCAGAGGCTCCCCTCACTCTGGAATAGAATCCCAATTCATATTAGACATAGCCCCTCGCTGACCCTCCAAGCGAAATTTGGACGCGTGGATGGGAAATCGCAAATTCACCCCTGGGATCTCTCCTGTGTCCCTGCTAGACAGAGGCACAGTAAACTAATCTTAAAAGGGTACTTTCTGTGACCTACTTTACAGAGGCACAGTAGGCTAATCTAATAGGGAGGCGGAAGCCAAATACACTCTGGCTAGGCTTATAAATGCCCTAGGGCAGATAGCCTAGTATCTACCTATGAACCTCTGAGAAAAGCTGCTGAAGTAGAGGCAGCCCTGGTGGAATGTGATCTGATCCCCTTGGGCACAGGTTTACCATGGTGCAAATAGTAGAAACGAATGCAGTGGCTTATCCATTTAGAAATAGTCTGCTTTGATATAGCCTTTCCCTCTGATCCTACAGCAAATGCTACCAGTAGTTGCTCAGACTTTCTTAGAGAATTGGTCCTGTTTAAACAGAATCTTAGTTGTCTGTGTACATCAAATGAATGCAGAATTCGCTCCCCCTTGTTCTGCGGATTTGGGTAAAATGTTGGCAGGTGAATGGTCTGGTTAAGAGCCACACTGGATACCACCTTGGGCATAAAAGAAGGATTGGTCCTGAGGGCCACCCTGTCCAGGTAAAAAATAATGAAAGGCTCCACTGCCATGAGAGCCTGTAGCTCTGAAACCCTTCTTGCTGAAGTGACTGCCAAAAGAAAAGCTGTCTTCCAAGACAGAAATGTTATATCCGCAGTAGCTGCTGGTTCAAAAGGAGGCAGGGTGAGTTTTTCCAGCCCAAAATTGAGGTCCCCTGCAGGAGTTGGTGCTCTCCTGGGAGGCCTTAAATTTTTGGCCCCTCTGAGATACTGTTTAAGCAGTGGATGAGAAAAGAGGGGTGGCTCTGTGTTGTAATGAGCCGAGATGGCAGAGGCATGGATTTTTATTGAAGAAAAAGATAGGCCCTTGTCAAGCATCTCAGTTAAGTATTGTAAAATCTGAGGAATATTGGGTTTTGCTGTGTCAATTCCTTGTCCTTGGTTCCAAGCACAGAATCTCTTCCATTTATCAGCATAAGATTTTCTAGTACTAGGCCTTCTGGCTTCCAAAATGACATCCATTACAGGTTTTCTGAGAGATGTGGTTTGAATAATTAGTTGATCAGCCATGCTGCAAGATTCAGAGTTTGGAGCCGAGTATGCAGAATCTGAAAGTTCTGCTGAGACAGTAGATGAGGTGTTTGAAGCAAGTACCACGGCGGAAGGTGTGACATATTCCTTTGGAGCGGGTACCAGTGCTGGGGAGGCCAGTCCGGAGCAATTAGGATCATTTTTGTTTTTTCCCGTCTGACTTTTAGTAAGACCTTGGAGAGTAGAGGCAGAGGGGGAAAGGCATAGACTGATAGGATTTTCCAGCTGAAGGATAGAGCATCCACTTTCCATGCTTTTTTGTAATGAGTTCTTGTGCAAAATTTAACTGACAGTCTTGGGGAGAGGCAAATAGATCTATGTCTGGGCTTCCCCATTTTTGTGTTAACCTGTTGATGATTTGTGGAACCCGTTTCCATTCGTGCGGGTCCATAAGATTTCTGCTCAGATCGTCTGCCAGAGTATTTTGCTTTCCTGGCAGGGACTGTGCTTGAAGATGTATTTGGTAAGTCAAGGCTGTGTTCCACAAGGCCATGGCTAGTCTGCAAAGGGGTTAAGAATGGGTATCCCCCCTGCTTGTTTATGTACCACATAACAGTAGTGTTGTCCATCCTTATCAGTAGTTGCCCTGGATGAAGTAAGTCCTTGAAGGCTGTCAGAGCATTCTGAACAGCTAGCATTTCTTTCTGGTTGATATGCAGATGCATTTGGTTTGGGCTCCATTTGCCCTGAATGCATCTCCCTGCCAGGTGGGCCCCACAAGCATAGTCTGATGCATCTGTAGTTAGGGTTTGGGTGGCAAGGGGTAGAGTGAATGACAGTCCCATGTTTTGGTGACATGTCTCTGCCCACCAAAGAAACTCCTGTTGCAGGTAGGAAATGAGAGGAATCATTGTTTCCAGGCTGTGACAATGCTGACTCCATAAACATTTTAGGTACCATTGAAGTTTTCTCATATGCAGTCTCGCATATGGAATCAGTAGAATGCAGGATGCCATGAATCCCAAAGCCTGCAAAATTTGTCTTGCAGATAACTGGGTTTTTGTTGCCATTTGTTCGAAGTATGTTGTCAGTTGCCTTTGCTTGTCTGACGTGAGGTAAGCCATCTGGGCAGTTGTATTCAAGCTTGCACCCAGGAATGTAATTGTTTGAGAGGGTACCAGCTGTGATTTCTTTTCGTTTATGGTGTACCCTAGGCATGCCGGAAGCCTATTTACAAACGCCAGATGTTGAAGAAGAGTGTCCTTGTCCTCTGCTTGAATGAGACAATCGTCCAGATAAGGATAAATATGGATGTTTCTTTGTCTGCAGAATGCAAGTACTGGTGCCAGGCACTTTGTAAAGACCCTGGGCGCAGTAGATAAGCCAAAAGGCAGTGCAGAGAATTGGTAATGCAAAAAACCTGCTTTGAAGTGGAGGTATCTTATGCATGATTTCCTTATTGGGATATGCAGGTATGCCTCTTAAGTCTAGAGTGACTAACCAAGCATTCTTGCCTAGCATAGACAGTAGCTGCTGCAAAGTCAGCATTTTGAATTTTGGAATGTCCAGGAACGTGTTCAGAATCGATAAGTCCAGTATTGGACACCATGAATTGTCTTTTCTGGGTACCAGGAAAGGTCTTGAATAAAATCCTTGTCCTTTTTCCTTTTCTGGTACCGGTTGAATAGCCCCCATATCCATGAGGGACAGGATTTGTTTCTGGGCCTCTGCCCACTGGTTTTGTGGAAGATCCGGCCATCCGTTTGGAATTGGCAAAGTATGGAAATGAAATCTGTACCCCTGGGATACTATGTATAATACCCACTTGTCCTGGGTAATTAACTGCCAGTTTTGAGCATGAAGTGCTAGTTTTCCCCCCAAGGGGCTGCCAAAAGATAAGTGCTTGGAGATGGTAGAGGAAAGTCATTGAGACTGCTTACTGTAGGGTTGTGCCTTGTTTCCTCCAGATTTGGAGGTAGAGGCACCCCATTGCTTTGACCTGTAAGAACCCTGTGATTGATATCTGGAGCCTTTTGAGCGCCTGGGTTCAACACAGGAAAGGACCAATTTTTAGTAGGCCAGTGCCTACTGAACCTGGGTGGCTGCACTTGCAAGAAATCTTTTACAGTTTGCATAGATTTAGCTTTGTCTTCCATTTTCTTTAAAACCTCTTCTGCCTTATTACCAAACAGAGGATCATGCTGCAAAGGGGCATCCAACAATTTAGCTTTAACAAGATCAGGCAGATTTTTGCTCCTTGAGCCAGACATGCTTTCTAATCACAGATCCAGTAATGGCGGCCCTACAAGAGGCCTCCAAGGAATCAAAACCACATTGCAAAGTATGCTTTCCAACCTGTTCTGCTGAATGCAATAAATCCTGTAACTCTATTTTCCACACAATCAGAAATCAACATCATTTTCTGTTTCAGTAAGCCCATAACATGCTGTTGATATTTAAGCATATGAAATTGGCAGTTTAAAGCCCTGATTGCCAAGGTTGCAGACGTATAAACCTTCTTACCCCATCTATCCAGTGCCCTGGAATCTCTTTCAGAAGGGGTAGGATTTTTGGCAGTAGAAGCCTTAACACCCTTGGGACCCTGAGAAATGGTCTCTGGATCCACAGCAGGATTTTTGAAAAGACATTTGTGGGAGTCAGGAACCCTGTAATATCTGTCTGGCTTACTAGGAACAGGGAATCAGGAGCCATGCTTGATTCCAAGAACACATCATCCACAATGTCTAATACAGGAGGTATAGCTAAAGGCCTATGCTGAGGAAGAAGGAGGAAATCCCTAAGCCTCTTTTTTGATTCAGAGAAGTCTTGACTCTCCCAGGGAAAATGTTCCCTTAAAGTATGCAAAGTGTCTCCAAAAGAGTAATCCTCAGGAAGAGATGCAGATGGGATGGATTCCTCTGCATCAGAATCCTCATAGGGTGGAATAGAAAATTTCTGATCGGAAGAGGAATCAGAAGAAATGGAAACCTGATCTGAAGATTCATAATCAGTGCCTTGCCTAGGCCTCTTAGCAGGGGGGGTTGGGAACCCCTGATCAAGGTAATTAAATCCTCAGCCATTTTGATTATCGGTTTTTTAGGCATAGGGGCCTGAGCAAATGGCTCATGCATCATTTTTTTAGACATAGAAGTTGTTTTTGACCTTATTTTTGATGCTGGTGTCGGTTTAATGTAAAAATGTTGTGGCCTGAAAACACCCTCAGAAGCCAGTGCCTGCTCAGCGACTCCGGACCCATCCAAGGGAGAGACATCCATGGGTTCAAAACTTTGCGAATCTCGCGGCATACCGGACTCCGAATGGGTCTCGGTAGAGGCCTGCTACTCAAAAGTAGCGGGTATCAGGGCTGCGAAAGCGCCTCACTGAATACCGGCGAACCGGCAACTGGCTTAGGAGAAACTTCGTCGTCGGTTTTGGACCTCAACGGTCTGCCTCTGTCATTTTCCTTGCATTTTTTGTGAACTCCGGTAGTCGTATTGCTAACCGACGACATTTCAGGGTAGTTAAATCTTGAACCAAAATATTTAGAACCAAAAATATACCGACGCTTAATAGTGTGTTGGTTAAATTTAGCACAAAACCGAAATCAAGGCACGTTGTGATCAGGGCCTAGGCAAGGAATACAGTACAAATGAAAATCCTTATGAGGTATTTGCTTCCCACAAGTAATGCAACTATTAGCTTTTACTGACATCGGTAAGGAGCAAGAAAAAGTTTCTCCAACGGGGTACTTAGCTTTAGTTTGAAGACTTCGGTTCTGAAACTGGAATATGAAAATTTCAGGAGTCAGCCGACTGGCACTTGCGAAGTGCTTCTGCTTCGGGCACCGTGCGGCAAGAAAGACTGAATAAAATGGCGTCGGCTGCAAGTTTTATACCCCTGACGACCTGATGTCATGGAAGAGGAGACAGCAACTGACACAGGACCCAAGACTTTGTTATTCAGGCTGACTGAGGGCAACCTGCCAGCAGATTACCCAAATGTAATGACTGCAACAGTGAAACACGAAGAACATCCCCTGATCGAGGTCAATATCACACTACAGCATGGAGCTGTTATGGGATGCACCACAGGGATTGCTAGAGACTTCCTTCCCCAAAGGAGTATTTCACATTGAATGACATCAGCAGGTTTACTAAAGTAGGCCATTTCAACTGTACTGCAAGTGAGTAGCCTAAAATGCATCGCTCTCTACACAGACAGTGAGACACGCACATAACATCCACAACTGACATGTGTGGGTATAGAACCCCTGATCGAGGTCTATATCACACCACAGCATAGAGCTGTTATAGGCCACACCATAGGCATTACTAAAGAACTTTCTCCCCCAAAGTGTTGCTTTACAATGAATGACATCAGCAGGATTGGCAATATAGGCCATTTGAAATGTACTGCGAGTGAGCAGCCTATGATGCATTGCTCCATAGACAGACATTGCAACGCACACAAAACATCCAGAACTGCCATGGGTGGAGATGGAACCCTACCACAATCCTGCACCGTACTACAGCAGCACGCAGTTACAGGATGCCCTACAATGATTACTGGGATATGACTTTCCCACAGGTGTATTTCTAGGTGTGTGACATCAGCAGCCTTGCCAAAGTCGAGTATGTGTATTGTACTGGGTGTGATTGGCCTAAAAAGCATTGTTCTCTACTCAGTCAGAAACACACACACACACACACTTTCCAGGACTGGGGTTAGAACACCTACCTCACACTACAGCAGTACACAGTTACAAGGTACGCTATGGAGATTACTGGGCTATGAGTTTCCCAGAGGTGCATTTCTAGGTGAGTGACATCAGCAGCCTTGACAAAGTCAAGTATGTGTATTGTACGGGGTGTGAGTGGCCTAAAAATATTGCTCCCTACTCAGTCAGATACAAACACACAGATTCATACACCATCACACACACACAGTTGCCAGTTCTGGGGTTAGAACACCTACCTCACTACTTTATCACACTACAGCAGTTACAAGGCGCACTATGGAGATTACTGGGCTATGATTTCCCCAGAGGTGTATTTCTAGGTGAGTGACATCAGCAGCCCTGACAAAGTCAAGTATGTGTACTGTACGGGGTGTGAGTGGCCTGAAAAGCATTGCTCTCTATGCAGTCAGAGTCAGACACACACACACACACACACACACACACACACACACACACACACACACACTTGCCAAGTCTGGGGTTAGAATACCTAACTATTTTATCACACTCGGTGGTGCAGCAGTAGCGTTATCACCTCACAGCAAGAGGTTCTCTCATTCAATTCTCGGCTGGAGCACCTTCTGTGTGGAGTCTGCATGTCCTCCCCGCTGTCGAGTGGCGTTCGAAAGACATGCGTAAATGGGCGTGCCTTAGTTGAAAGTTGGGCGTCGGGCTGGCACTTCGGCACCATAAAAATCTACTGCCAATCATTAACGGACCGGAGTTCTGCTGTGGCGACCCCTAGCCAGGAAAAGCCGAAAGAAAAACAACAATAACGGCAGTATGCAGTTACAAGACGCACTATGGAAATTACTGGGCTATGATTTCTCCAGAGGTGTATTTCTAAGTGCGTGACATCTGCAGCCTTTCCAATGTTGTGTATATGAATTGTACTGAGTGTGAGTAGCCTAGAAAGCATTTCTCTCTACACAGCCAGAGACAGAGACGTGCACACACTCACACAGTTGCCAAGTCTGGGGTTAGGACTACTACCTAACTAGTTTATCAGTACAGCAGTACATGTTTATAGGACGCGTGGGGATTACTGAGATACAGCTCCACCAAAGGTGTATTTCACATTGGATGACCTCAGCTCATTTGTCATGATACTGATATGGGGAGAGCGGTGTGTGCATGGGCGGAATCACATTCATGTTGGGGTTGACATATGCCACAGGTACATTTAGAGAGCTACTAGGTGACATCTTCCATGTACAATCATGTTGCACAGCTGGCACGTGCAACATGCCATCATGCTGACAGATACTGGTGGCTAGTGTCTGTAGTTAGTGACACCTGCACCTCATGTGTTTGGGTTCCTTTGGCTGTGTGCTGGGTGGAACAGGCCCAGATGTCTCCTTGTCACGGTCACCCTCTTCCACACATCTATGTCCGTCTACCTTTGGCTTATTATAGTGTGTTGTCCTTACATATATGTCTGTATGTCTGTATTCCTATTCACTGTGTATGCATCTGTATTCCTATCCACTGTGTATGCAAGGCAGGAGTGGTGCATACTGACGTGTCTGCACTGAGAACTGCAACTGCCAGATATGCCTGGTCCACTGTTTGCTGACATGGCCTTCTTGTGTTTAATTGTGTGAGCATACCCAGTATGGGCTTTCAGTATGTTGTTGATTGACATTGCCTTCATTCTTCTAAGTGTGTGAGCATGCCCAGTATGGGCATCTATATTGCATGTGTGGATCAAATCCAGGTGGTTTGTACTGCGGTGTTGACCTTTGTGCTGTACACCGACAGGTAGCATGCTGTGTCTGCAGGGTATACATCAGTCATTTGGCATTGACTGCTGCTACATTTCTGCTTAGCGGAGGAGGGGGGAACCAAACAGTTTGTACACCGGGGGGGGGGGGGGACGACACCGGACTGTTACCATAAGTGTACATGGGATGGTGGGACACACTTTACACTTTTATACAGTTGCTAGGACTGTACTGGTATGTCGGGTACACCATTTCAGTCTGTAGTCTTACCTATCGCGCTGGTTAGAGGCATACCAGTGTACTACAGATTATAGCTTTCACTCCCTACACATTAGTTTATGACTTCCTAACCTTCACAACTGACATCCAATTGGCTGGCCTGCTATTGTCTGTGTAGGGCTGGGGTAGGAGTTACCCATGGGGCTTATTCAGAGGCCATAGTATAGCATTTGTTTGTGTTTGTCTACACCTATCCTGCTAGCTGTGACTGTTGTTGGGTATGTGCCCCCCCCCCCCCGACTGACATGTGCGAGTCACTTTACCTTGTGGGTGTCCCAGTATTGAGGGTGGTGATGCAGGGCTGCCTATGTTGGATGCACAGTACACTCCCTATACATGGTTGGGCACAGGTAGTGTCATGTTTGGCATCCCTTTTACTGTATGTGCGAGTCGGAGAGAGGTGTCATTCCCTGGGTCCCTACTGTGTCAGTGCATGTGCTATGTGTTGCCTCTTGGCCAAGGCCACGGCATACTGGGCACACCTCCTTCTGCCTACAGGAGCAGGCTCAGGTTGTTCCTCCTCTGAGTCGCTCTGTGCCTGTGCAGGCCTTGGCACTGGTGGGGGGCTGTGTGGCCCTGCCCCGTGCTCTTCCTGCTGCAGCTGTTTCCACAGGATCATATTGTGTAGCATGGCACATACAAGGACAATTTGGGTACATGCAGTTGGGGAGTACTACAAGGCTCCACCGGATGTGTCCAGGCACCGGAACAGTGACTTGAGCACGCTCTATTATGAATCGTGTTTGTGCATGTGCGTCATTATGGAGTTCTTGTTCGGGTGTGTGTACATTTCAGATGGGTGTCATCAGCCATGGCTCCAGTGATATCCAGCATCCCCCACTAGGTGACCATGTGGGATGTCCCCATTGGTAAATGTCTGGTACAGCTGCTTCAATTGCCAGATGTGGGAATCATGGTAGCTTCCAGGGTAGCCAGCACACACATTCATTATTATGCCCTGGGCATCGCATACGACCTGGCAGTTGAAGGAGGGGAAGCCTTTGCAGTTGATATAGACCCTACCCCGCTCACCTGGTGGTGCTTTAATGCGAATGTGCGTGCAGTCTATTGCACCCACTACCTTAGGGTATTCTGCTATCTGGTGGAAGAGATGCATATTGCTTGCCACCGCCTCACGGGTGATGGGGAAATATACATGCTCACAGACATGTGCTGACATGGCATCCAGGAACTGATGGAGTACCCTGGATGCTGATGCCTGTGAAATCCCCATCATATCCCCAGTTGGCCTTTGGAAGGTACCTGTAGCTAATATTCTTAGACCTACACATACCTTGGTATCAACTGGGATGGGTTCCCCTCTGTTAGTTTTGTGTGTGAGGCATGGCCGGCACAGCTCAACAATTTGCTGTAATTGGTCCCTGTCCACCCTATAGCACTCCACTATCTCCAGCTCATGTAGCCCCTCGTAGGTTACCCTGGGTCTGTACACTCTTCTCCGTCTCCTCACTGTGGGTTGTTCAGCAGCATTCACATCCTCACCACCCTCGGCCTCTTGCACATGCTGGTTTATGATAGCAAATGCAGCCCCTAACATTTTTTTTCTTGCTTTCGTTTTGTAAAATGTTCCCGTCTGTATACACTGTTGGTGCAGGGTTTTTGGGAAAAACAAGGGGGAAAAGGTGTTTGCATAATATATAGTGCTGTGCTGGGCTGGTCTGCCTGTGTAATTGGCTGATTCTGATACATTTCACCTGTCAGCTAAGCTAGTTCTCCTTGATTACCTTTCTACTGCTGTTTTCCCTTCCCATTGCCTCCCTGTTTAAGCCTGTGTGCGCACCGCACAATCAGAGTCCTCATATGTGCACAGAGCTGCTTTTTCCTGGTTTAACTTCCTTTTTCTTCCTGTAGGACCTTGTGTGCGGTGTGCCCATCTGCTTACACTTTGTAAAGTGTGCTAGGCAGGTTTAGACACACCCCTGGCTTAATTGTGCTAACCTAGGAACAATCTCAAGCCACAGGTCTCCAATCCGCTTACAGTATATGCCTGACACCCCCCCACGATGTCACCTATATCCTAGTCTTGCACCCAGCTATTTATACTCTTACACTCTTGGGACCCGCCTCACACCTTGGGAAAATCTGGGATTCACTAACCTTTCCCTCATTTGCATAGGATTGCCTACTAATGCATAGTTACATGTCCCACACTGAGCATCCCCCCTTAGCAACCACTACTCACTGGCCAGGATGCCTTTTGCCTGCCACTGACTTACATGGCAGAATACTGATTTTAGTTAGAATGCTTATTTTAGGTTTATTTTATTGATTTCCCCCCGATCCCGTTTGCGCGTCACTGCCCTATAACTAACCAGGTGAGATTCTGCGTAAAAAAATTAAAAGTTGTTTTTTTTTTTATTTATTAAACATTTTACAATGCCAATGGCCTTCTACTTGGCCATTGACATGCTTCCTCAGTAATATGCAGCCTTTATTTGGAGCTGTCATAGCTCCATTTTGTGGTTTGTTACTAACCGAGCACATTTCTGCAGACTGCACTCATCCTGCACTGACAGCTGCCGGCTTCCTGGATCGCATATTACCCTCATTTGCATGGTTTTCATCTGCAAATGAGGGTAATTTGCATACAGGAGCTCAGTCCGTGCAGGATTAGCCTAAGAGCTCACGTACACTTCGCGGGAGCTCGTTCCTGGATCGCACGTAGGCCATATTGCGGCAAATAGCTCTTAAACTAATCCTGCACGCTATGAAGGGCTTCGTAAATCCGGGGGGGTATGTTTGCAACTTTAGTGCTTGCTGAGATATTGCAAGTTGTTTGCAAAATATTACAAACACAATAAATACTGTGTTTACTGTAACTTACATTTGGTTTAAGACCTAGAGCTTAAAGAATACTACCACTATAAAAATAGTTTGTGCTGAATAATTTGCCATTTATACTTCTTTAATATCCCCTATGGTTCCAGAAATATGAATATTTGCTTGAAATGTGAAGAAAGAATTTGTTTCTATCAAAAGGCTTAGGCTTCGCCCATTGGAAGTTACAAGTACAAACTTCTTGAGCTCCATTGGAGTGAAAGACCGGAGAAACCGGACAGTAACAGAAATTACCCAAGCAAGAGTCTGAAGTAATCTGTTGTTAGACAAGGAAAGACATGGAAAGCCTGAGAGACAAGGAAACCTGGCTGAGGGGAGGGGGAGAAAATACATCAGATGGAGGCAGATTTATCCTGAAAGGGAGCTTTTGATTCTTAGAAGTCTGTCTGGGTTTATCAGAAAAAATGTGCTTAGGAACATTTTTTCCTTTAGGACGCTGAAGAGATTGCGTACAAATAAAAGCAGATTTAGGATAGTTTATCTGAAAATTTGGGGATAGAAGAAACAAAAATTTAAGGACCTCTACAATTTCTCTTGGTCTTGTAGGGTCTTAAACAGGTCAGCAGCAGCACTACCAAAAATATTTTGATTGTCCAAAAGGAGCATCTAGGAGTTTGGCCTTAATATTATCAGGTATGGCCTATAGATGAAGCCATGAGTACTGCCTCATACCTGAAACTGAAGCAGGAGCTCTAGAAGATGCATCACTTGCATCGTAACTACATTTGACAGAGTGATGAGCCACATGCAAAGTGGAACTCAACAAGGAAAAGGGTAATAACCTTGCTTTCAAAGCCAGGAAGGTCTGACAAGACCTCCTCCCAAGTTGAAACAAAACAGCCAGTACATACCTGGTCATACAGGTCTGATAATTTATGGTCCTAAAGGCCAGAGTAGCAGAAGTATTAACTTTTCCTCCAGCATCTCCATAGACTGACTGTCTTTGTTAGAAGGGGCTGAAGTTTAAAAGAGGATAAAAGCTTGGATGGTTTGTCATCAGAAACAGCAAACACAGCAGGTTCTGATGAAGGACACTTGTCAAGGTATTTAAAGGCCTCAGGCACCTTACAAAAGCAGTCAGGCATCTCGGGGGCTACTGGTTGGGAATCAGGAGCCAAAGAAGCAGTTGCAAACATATGCAGTAAGACAGCCAAAACGGGGAAAACAGCAGAAGGTTTAGGACATTCCATTTGTAGCTCAATACCACTTTTGGATGTCAGATACTTGGGAGAAATCCATTTTAAAATGCTTAATCATGAAAACCATAGTGTCCTCAAAGGGAGAACCAGGACTCAATGGATCCTCTTTATCTAACCCATAATCTAAGGGTGAAGTGATTTATGAAGAATAGGTCAAGGATTCATCTCCTGAATCTAACTCCTCATCCAAGGAATCAAAGTTCCTAATTCTTTTGGCTGGAGTAGAAGACCAAGGCAAAGCAGGAACAGATAACCCCTGAAAGGGCTTAAAGGCCATCAAGGCACTGAATAAACCTTGGGTAAAAATCCAGCCAGTCTTTAGGAGGATCTTTAGCAAGGAGAGGAGTATGCATAGTTTTCGACTTCTTTTGTTAATGCGGCTTCAACTCTGACCAACCTAGAAGGCTCACAGCCATGCCTAGACCCTGTAAGGGTATCAGAAACTTCTTCTCTAACTAGAATTTGGGAAATTCTCCCAGGACCTTCAGAAACTATCAGCCATGGTTCCCCCTCAAGGTCAGTAGCAGACATCTGCAAAGCCTCAGAAGACATGCGAGAAACTGGTTCCATGCCAGCATCTAACAGGATCACGACAGAGGAAACCAGCATTGGCACTGTATGTTCCTTGGGGTCTTCATCCACCTGAAGAGAGGCATCCATCCAGTGGAGGCTGGACAGAAACAGAATTAGACACAGACTTTAGTCTTCTTTTTAAAATACAGCTGTACCTCTGGGGAGATGGATTTGGCCATATTATCTTGTGTCAAAAGCTTAAGTCATTGGTTTTCTAGGTAGATGGACAACCAAGGCAAATAGCTGTGAACAATTTTTGGAAGACTGACAAATAGCTACACTGGGTATGGTCATGCATCGCACCTGAGCTGAACAGGTACGTTCATGTCGATTATTATGGGGAATCTGCTTCCCACACTGACATTTTCCCTTCCTGGATGACATGAACTCCCAATGAACACAGAGAAGGAAAAGAAAAGAAGGCAGCCACAACAGGGCACTTATCTGTAAATGGCTCAAACGAAGCCAGGTCAACGAAAGGCATTCAAGCCCAATGTTCAACTGTGTGTTTGGACTGGTGGGAATGAAGTTCAAAGTACTAGCATGTGCATGTCACCTCAGGAAACTACTCCCCAAGCAAAATCTGATGACTCTGTGGTGACGGATTGGTTTGGGGTCTGAGGAGACCGAAGTTTAGTTGAATATGTTGCTGCCACCAATGCAATTCTCTTTTTTATAAAGCCCAAAACTGTGATTTGAAACTCCAGTGAATGCAAAAGCTGGATTCATGTGTTTTTTTAAACATTGTCATATCTTTCTAATGTGTAATTTGGCAAGGGGTTTCATAAGAATCACAGAATCCTTGAAACCTAGGATCTGCAGAAATTCACTTGGAGAAGTCTGAGATTAATTGGAGAAGTCTAGGAAAAAACTCCACATAAAATAACCACCTTTTCTTTTCTGTGTTGAAAAGGTTTGTTGAAGAGGAGAAGAATCAATAAGGCATCCCAGAAACGCAATCCTGTAAGAGAGAGTTCAACACTGGTTTTACAATTTTCATCTGGAAGTCTGGATTGGTCAAAACAGACAAATAAAAGGTATGAACTCACCATAACTATGCATCTGTGTTGCCCATTTTCATTCTTCCTCAACAAATGGGTTCAGATCCAATCCTTAGATCTGACTTGGCCACTTTCTCTAGACTCTGGGATATAACTCTCAAGCTCCTCCCTTACCGATAATGCCCCTGGCCAATATGTTACCTCAGATCAAGTTTGCTGCTATTATACAACATCACAAACAAGGCATCTTAACACAGACAGGACAAAAAAGTGATCGGAGCTCAAACAGGAACTATGGTTCCCATCAACAATCCCGTTAGGTCTCTCCCAAAGGTAGGTGGAAGGTGGGAGGGAAGTTGAAGAAGAATGAAAATGGACAACACAGATGCATATCATTATGGTGAGTACATAACGTTTATACCCGATGTCATTTTCATTTGTCCTCGGCTACGGTAACTTTGGGTGGCCCTCATGGAAGGATGTTCTGGGGAACCACAGAACCAAATGCAGCTGTTTCTGGAGATGATGTCCAATTTTTAATTAGCAATAAAACTATGAGCATTAGAAAATGTGGCAGCTGCACAAATGTCATCAATAGAGACTCTACCCCAAAAAGCAGCTGATGTGGTTATTGACCTAGTTGAGTGTGTTTTTGGCTGTCTTGGTAAGGTTAGGTCTGTCAAGGAATAAATGTAGGAAGTATTCGTTATCCATTTGGCTAGTGTAATTTTGGAGACTGTTTTTCCCCATCTTATTGCTAGAAAAGGAGACAAAATTGATCAGCATTCCTAAATTAATTTGCCCTGTGGAGGCAAAAATGAAGATGCCTATGTACATCTAAAAGAACAATATATATTCTCCTTTACTGTCACATTTGGGAAAGAAAACTGGTAAAATGATCACTTAAAAATTTGTTTCAGAGGCAACATTTATTAGAAAGGAAAGATTAGTGTGTGAAGTAACTATCTTTGTGAAAATTCAAATACGTTGGTTTCAAAGAGAGTGGTTGGAGTTCAGAAATGTGTCTTGCTGAAGTTATGGCCAGCAGAAAGACTTTTTTGCGAGACAGAAACTTAAGGTCTACTTTAGCTGAAGGTTCACAAGGTGAATGCACCAAAGTTTGTAAAACCACAGTCAGGTCCCAAGGTGGAGTGGGGTCATTAATTGGGGTCTAAGTAAAAAGGTACCTTTAAGAAAAGCCTTACATAACTTAGATAAAGCCAAAGGAGAAGCATCATCTCTGATGTGGCAACTGGAGATGCCTGCTAACCAAACTTTGATGGTGGAGAAACTTGTTCCATTTTGAAAAATGGAGGCAAGGAAATCTAAACAACAAGGAGTGGAGCAGTGAAAGGATTCATCTCTCGCTGATGAGCCCAAAAGGAAAACCTCTTCCATTTATTCTTATAAATCTTCCTAGTCAAAGGTTTGTGAGACAAAAAAAAAAAAAAAAAAAAAAAAAAAAAAAAAAGAATTTGGCGAACTGAGGAGGAAAGCCTGTAATGTCTAGCCATTACTGGAATTGGGGAAACCATGCAATCAAACTTGAGGCCTGCAATGTCCAGGTGAATCATCCCTGATGGATGTGAAAGGAGGTCTGGACTGGGATCCAGTGCCTATGGAGGACATACTAGGTGACACCACAGGAAAAGAAACCACACCTGCCGAGGCCGAAAGGGGGGTAATCAGGTTTACTTTGTTCCTTTGATTAGTAGATTTCCAGGTATATCTTGTACGGAAAGGCAAGCGTATAGCTAATTTTGTAGTATATAATCACTTTGCTTTTCCTAGTTCATTTATTGGGCCATTTATGGGGGTCTATAGAGGTACATACAATTGTGGGAAATGTTCCATGTCCATTAATCAAACTATTTCCATAAGATTAATGACATTTATTTTGAACCTGTACAGAGATAGGACTGCAATACTCAAGGAGTAATTTACAGCTTACAATGTCCTTGCAAGTCATTTTATATTGGTGAAAGCCAGAGGGCTTTCAAACTTAGATTATTAGAACACGTTAGAAATATTAGAAATGTTTGCTTGGAGAGCCCTCTGGCATTTCATTTTAGAGAACTTCACAATAGTGATGCTTCTCTGTTGACAGGCTGTATTTTAGAGCAAGTTAAATTATTTACAGGAGAAGGTAGAAGACTTAAGGAGAAGCTGTTGTACAAGGAAACTGTTTATACTTTAAAACACAATACTTTCAGCTCTAAGGGGTTAAACAAAGATTGTAACTGGAAGTATGTTGTTTAATTGATATATTAATGTGTTGATTGTTTGATTAATGTGACTATATGATTCTTTTTGAACTGATTTTTGTACTCCAGTGAAGGCATTTTGCCGAGGCGATAGAGAGTGCAATACATTTGTATTCTTGTTCTGAGGCTGTTATTACTTTGCTCCTCGACCAGAGTGCTTCCTGAAGAAACATGGGGATTAGGGGCAGTGGAGGGTATGCATACAAGAGACCGGAGGGCCAAACGTGGACTAGAGCATCTCTCAGTGAATGTCTCTGAGGAGGAACTAGGGCAAAGAACCTGCTACATTTGTTGTTGACGGGAGAGGCGAATAGATCGCAGCATGGTTGACCCCATTTGTGGGCGAATGTATCTGCCAGTGATTGAAAGACCTCTTGTGAAGCATCAGGATGGTCATGTTGAGCTTGTCTGCTAAGATTTTGGACTTCCCCGGTATGTGTGTTGCTAAAAGAAAGCAGTTGGAGGAGATCACCCACTGTCAAACTCTCACTGCTTCTCAGCAAAGGGAGTAAGATCTGGTTTTCCCTATTTGTTGATGTTCCAGACTTCTAACATGTTGTCTGTTTGAAAAGCAATAGCTCCAAGTGGAAGAGAACTCTGAATGGCCTGCAATGCTAGAAGCACCACTCTCATCTCCAGATGATTTACATATACATCGGTCTCTTCTGGGGACGATGTGCCTTGAATGGTCCATCCCAAGTACTGCCCCCACCCCCACCCCACCTGGTAGGCATCCGTGGTCAATGTGGCATTTGGGAGATGAAGAATAAATGGACACCCTTGACAAATTTCTTTGGAGTGTGTCCACCACAGCAGGGAATTCCTGCAAATGTGACAGTTTTACAACATGTCATAAGGGATATTGATGAAAAGACCATTGCACTGTTAGAGTCCACTGAATAATTCTCATATGAAGACAAGCAGTGGGTATTAAAGTTATTGCAACAGCCATCGATCCTAGGGCTTTGAGCACCATTTTTGCTGGGGCAGTAGGATGAGAAAGAACCTGTCTGACATGATTTCAAAGTAAAAAATCTGTTTTGAGGCAGAAAAGCTAGACAATTGACTATCTAGACAAGCCCCTATAAACTCCAAGACTTGCACTGACCGAAGTTGTGACTTGGCCAGATTGATCATAATTCCCAGACAGTGAGATAACTATAGTAAGTAATCCCAGTTTCCTTCCAGAAGATGCCTGGTCAGTGCAGTAAAGGAGCCAGTCATATAAAGAAATGCTCTTAATCCAAGCAGTCTTAGCTGAGCTGCTACCACTGCCATGCATTTGATGAGCACCATGGGGTCTGTGGTGAGACTGAAGTGCATGGCTCTGGATTGATAATGAGTGGCTCCCAGCCGGAAGCGCAAGAGACTTCCACAGCGCCTGTTCATTTTGATGCGATAGTATGCATCTTGAAGATCGATAGATCACATCCAGTCATTCTTCTGATGGAGAGGCAGAATGGACTGAACCATGACCATCCAGAATTTGAAATTCTTTATAAACCGGTTCAGATAACTAAGATCCAAGATGCATCTCAGGTCCCCTATTTTCTTTGGCACTAGAAGGAATCAAATACATTCTGGATCCTCTTTAGTCTGGGGGGACCTCTTGGATGACTTTTGTCCAGCAGCTTTTGAATCTCTAGTGCTACCATCTCCAACTGACTGAATGGAACATTGGGGACACATTTTCTTTTCCTTTGGGGAACTTGTAAGAAGGAAACAAAATATCTCTGGACATGATCCTTTGCACCCATGAACCTTACGTGATGGCTATCCCTGCTTTTAGGTGCAAGGACAAGCACCCCCCTGACTGCCTCCAGAAAAGAACAGTCAGGCAACCTTTCAGAAGCATTGAAAGGATCTGCCCAAGAAGGAGTCTTGAGACCCTTGATTCTGCAGACTCCCTCTGCCGCATGGGTGGCATCTTCTGTTGTAGCTATTTCCTCCTCTGCCTCTGGAGGAAAGTCTCCGCATTATTCTTGGAAAGGTCCTTCAGATTTCTGTAACTACATCTTTTTTTTTACCACCTCAATAATTCGCAGAAAAGGGTCTCTATGGGGTACAAAAGTGGATTCTCACAGCAGACAAGGTCTTTGTATTTTGCTCACTGGGGAATGTACTTCTTTAACTGTTGGCCCAAACAAAGAAGATCCATCAAAAGGAGCACTGATGAACGATGCCTTGAAATGCTCTGCAAAACTGCACAACCACATTAAGGCATGTCTCCTAATGGCTATGCCTGAACTGGCAACCCATGAGGAACCATCAGCTGCGTGTGAGATTAACCTCATGGACCTATTTCTAATGGACTGCAGGGTGGCCAATCATGAAGGGAAGGACTTTTGTTCCTCTACAGACATGGACCCAGGTGTAGAGTTAGAGAGTTCCTAAACTAAGTCCCCCTGGAACCTACTGAAATGTGCCAGGTAATTCAGTGACCGCAAGGCGAAGCTTGCATTATGCATACACTCACTTCCCAAACCTATCCAATGCCCTAGACTCCCTAATTAGGGGACAGACAGTGGAGCTCTGCTCAGCAAGCTCCTTTTTGATTGCTGCCACAACAACTATGGTATCTACAGGGATTCCCTTGGTCCAATGTTGTCTGTTGGTGGGTGGGCTCTAAATTTCATCTGGACGTCTGGGGATCAGTTCCATGGAGCCCTGTTCTTTCCATGCCCTGCAGGAGACGGTCTATAAGCTCATCCACAGAAGGGGTAACCCAAAACATAGATGGTCCAGGCCAGAAGGTTTCAAACACCACCAATTCCTTCTGAGAAGGGGTTTGGGAAGATCAACCACATTCCTGATGAAGAATTTCTAAGATGTCTCCAAATGAGACATCCTCAGGTGGAGATCTAGGGACCTTTTCCCTTCATCAAAATCAGTGTCTTCTGTGAGGGGTTCCTGCAAGGAATCCAAGTGCCTCCTCTTGGACAACCTTTTCTAAAGAACCTCTTCTGTGGGATGTTCTGGAAAGGTGTTGGAAGAAACAGGAGTTCCTTAAGGGGAAACTGCTTGGAAGCTTATATGGGCTGGCTGTCCCTGAGATGTAGAATGAGTAGACTCAAATACAGGCTCCGAAGAGGGAACAGGAATTGGATCCGAAGGCACAAGAGTCAAAAGTACACTGGGCTGAGAGAAAACAATCTACACCACCTCAAAGGCGTGAAGACCAGAAGAAGTTGAAGACAATCTGACCGGAGCAGAGACTCTTGGTGCAGACAATCCAAGGCCCTCCACGATTCTCTGCTCTGAGGGAAAAGTCAGAGCTGAACAGCCCAACTCCGAAGTCCTGAGGGGAAGCAACATTTCCAAAAACTTCGGAGTTGAAGTCAACCCCTCGGATCAGACTCTCCCACTCCAAGAACCATCATACCCCCAGGGGGTAGGAGCCAATCAGGAAAGTCACCTGAGTGGAAGAAAGGAGCATCTTTGGATCCAATGGTTTGACTCTCAGGAACCTCGAATAAGAGAGCTCCAAAACGGCAGGTGGGATCAGAGAATGAGAGATAACAGACTGGAATGAAGGTTTAAGGCTTACGGATCCAATGGGAGATGGAGATGGCAAGACCTCCACCTGGATCTGTGTTCTGAGGAATTTTCTCATCATTCTATTTACCTCTGCCTCAGAAAGACTTTGGGAGGACCTAACGGAGGAAGAAGTGGAAGATGACCTGCAAGACTTTTCAGGGGTCTTCTGAAGGAAGGAAGACCTCAATATCTGACATAACAGATTCGGGAAAACCCTTGGACTATGGAGCTGAGGAGAGCTAACAATGGCAGAGTTTGGATCCGAACTCTTGGAAATCTTCTGAGGTGTTTCAAAAGGAGGTAATGACTTTGGAGATTGTGCAGGGGAGCATTTTCGGAGCTTCCTGGGTTTCTTGGGCTTATAAGAGAGGGTTTGAGACCCTGACGGTGAGTACCAGAAGGAGCAGAAGCAATTAAGCATCAGTTAGTTCCTCCTATTGCCAATACCTCTAACGGTGAATCCAGCAAAAATACTGCAAGAGATGTCCAAACGTGAAGGCTCTAAACAATAGACAAACTCCCTGTGGGCATTGAAATTGGGTATCTTATGCACACAGGAAGTGCATTTTTAAAGCCAGTTGGCTTTTCAGCCATACTAAGAGGGAAAAACAAAAGTGGCAGAAAGCCAGACGTAAAAGATAAAGAAAATTCCTTAAGGTTTAGCGAAAAGTAAAGATTTTCTACCAACAATGGTAAAACTAAATACCTCATAGTGAGGCAAGGAAAAGAAGTAGAAAGGTTACCAATAATGGTAGCAAATACCAAAAAGAACTAAATTTGGTAAACACACTACCTAGACAGTTGGTAAGGGAGATGCTAGTATATAATCTGAAGTAGAAAAAAGATTAAGAGAGAAAAATATATACATTTTCAACTCACTACACCAAAATGAGCTTGAGAGAGCACAACCTAATTAAACTGTAGAGTGGCAAATGAGATCCGAGGTAACACAGTGGTTGAGGGCATTACTGGTAAGGGAGGAGCTCGAGCTTTGGATCCTAGAATCAAGAGAAAGTGGCAGAGTCAGATCAAAGGCTTGGATCCGAACCCATTTGTTGAGGGACGAATGAAAATGACACCAGATCCCATGTTAATGACTCTTACAATCTGGACATGGACTCTGCAAAGATGAGTAAGTTGTCTAAATAAGGAAAGATGCGAATGTCATTAAGTCTATAATAAGCTATGACTGGGAAGTGACATTTTGCGAATAGCCTTGGAGCTGTACATAAATTAAAAGGGTAATGCAGAGAAGTGATAATGTGACACAGAAGCAAATAAACTTAGAAAGTACTTGAAGCCTATGGCTATGGGAATATGGTAGCAAGCACCCTTCATTCACGTAGAATGACAGAAAAGTGTTGACAATGTTAATATTCAGTAATAGAAGGCTTTTGCCCTTTGAATAAAGGCATAGGTTCTATGACTTCTTGGATGTGTAAAGACTAAAGAACCTGAAGAAAATGTTTTGTTTGGTTTGGAGGGTGGGAAGGTATTCCTCTTAATGGAAGTTTTTATATCCAGAGTCATCATTAACCATCCAGCACCACTTTTAACATCTAGGAGTCCAGAACAATTTTATGCCAAGAGGAATGTTGTTGAAGGCCAGTTTTCTGGGGCAGATTTGAAGAGATATTGGCTAGGAGAGAAAAAAGAGGGTAAGAAATCCTGATACAGTGAGTCATTCTATACTACTGATCTATCCCTCTTTCTGAAAGGATGATTTTTTTTTTTGTTACCTTTCAGCCATCTTCTTGTTTATTTGTTATCCGACAGCCTGTTACCCGACAGCCACCTCCTTTTTTTTGTTACCAGACGGCCATCTCCTTCTGCCAGCTATCTCCTTTTTTCATTTTGTTTGCCAGAAAAAGACTAGTTTTGTTTGACTTTTTTAGGTACTTGCGTATTACCGAAACCAGATTTTCGCGGTTGTGAAAATAGCATACTTTGACTGAAACTAAGCCATGCAACACTGTAAAGTGTTACTGAAAGTCCTTACTGCTCACGAAAAAGTGTGGGTTACCTTCAGGAAGAGCAGAAAGTTTATAAATCCTCTTCCTGATTTGTGTGCTGTACAGATGCATGCTTTAATTGCCAGGGCTGGCATAGTACACACTGAATTCTGCAGGACTGTAAAACAGGTGTAACAGCAAGTTTAACGAAGTGCCCCTATTATATTGTGCCGGTTACATTTAACAAATGTGATTTATTACTAAATAAACGCAGACCACAAGGTATGCCAGACTTCACAAAAACTAATGGTTCTGACTCATCAACGACTACTGCTGTCAGTAACAGCAAAAAAAAAAAGCCGGTAAATACTAACTCCAGGAAACAACAGAAGGTCATTGTAACATCTTTCATCCCTTGGGCTCTGCATTTTGCTATTAATAAATCAAGTTTGTGAAATTTTAGCCACATAATATAGGGATGGATTTTAACACTGGCTCTTACAACCCTTTTTACAACCTGGAGCAATCTGTACTTACACATTCCATTTCTCAGTATGATAGCAGCCATGACTTTTCAAGCATGCGTCTGTAATGCACACAAATCAGGAAGAGGATTTTATAAATTGTCCTGAAGGTAATCCAAACTTTCTCATCAATAATAAGGACTTTGAAGGACATGTTACACTGTTTCATGCCCTCGTTTCACTTGAATTTTCTGAATTTCGTAACCGCGAAAATCTGCTTGCGATAATATGCAAGTATCCTTTTTTGTTTTAAGAGAGACACCTGTAAGAATTTTGTTGCAGTACATGAAATATCCTAGAAACTCCCTCAATTAATTTCCCTCTCGCGTCATACTGTTTGACAACGGAGTAGCAGAAGAATCAAACAATACCTCTTTATCTAAAGCTGAATCCAAGATTTCAGACTTTACCTCATCAGCAAACTTCTGATTACACACCCAAACATATCATCTCAACACTGTAGCAGTAGCCTTAAGGATACTATCTGCACAATCGTGCACACTTTTAAAAGCATGTTTAGATTACCTGAGAAAGGGTAGAAACATTACCTGAGAAAGGGTAGAAACAGTGCGCCTACAGTAGCTTATATAGCTTATCTGCTTTTTTTTTTTTTAGGGACTGATGGCTGGGTCAGGATAAGTACAGCCAGTCAACATATCCTCCAAGGATAACAGTATCTATAATATACTTATTCCTAATCCTGTCCATCCTTGTCAGACCCAGTGCAAATCTTAACATCTTCAAATCTGCCATGTCAAGCTCTGACTCCTGCCTTTTTGTCAATGCCACAGTCTCCAACCCATATAAAGTACAGTTGTGTACACTTACCATAAATGTAGATGTTAAGAGTGTATTCACTGCTGCAGTCATTACATTTGGGTAATCTGCTGGCAGGTTGCCCTCAGTCGACCTGAATAACTAAGTCTTGGGTCCTACATCGGTTGCTGTCTCATCTTCCATGACGTCAGGTCGTCAGGGGTATAAAACATGCAGCCGATGCCATTTTAATCGTTTTTTTTCTTGCCCCAGATGTCAGGTGCCCCCCAAATGGGGAGAAAAAATATATATATATAAACTGTAAATATATAAATGCACCTTAGAAACATAAAATTTACCTTCAACTAAAAGCAAATACACCAAAAAAGCTTTTGAGTATAGTGAAGGAAAGAAAATGTATTGAAAGGGGGCTGGCGGGTGGGTAACCCGGACTGCAACAGTGAATACACTCTAACATCTACATTTATGGTAAGTGTACACAAATGTACTAAGGTCTTCGTGTTTCACTGTTGCAGACGTTACATTTGGGTAAAATCCCAAAGCTATGGATGGGAGGATGGAACTAAACGGCATTAGGAGCAGCTATAAGGCCCTGCAGGACTGCAGTGGCAAAGCCTGCCCTGGATTAAGAGAAGAGAGGTAAATGATAATGCTTTGTGAACATATGAACTGAGCTCCAAGTAGCAGCTTCTAGAATGTCTCTGGTAGGGACCCCTCTGAGAATAGCTGCTGAAATAGAGGCAGCCCTGGTGGAATGGGATCTGATCCTCTTGGGCACAGGTTTACCACGGTGCAAGTAGCAGAAACGAATGCAATGGGCTTATCCATTTAGAAATAGCTTTGATATAGCCTTCCCCTCTGATCCTGCAGCAAATGCTACCAGTAGTTGCTCAGACTTTCTTAGAGAATTGGTCCTGTTTAAGTAGAATCTTAGTTGTCTGTGTACATCCAATGAATGCAGAATCCGCTCCCCCTTGTTCTGCGGATTTGGGAAAAAAGTTGGCAGGTGAATGGTCTGGTTAAAAGCCATATTGGATACCACCTTAGGCATAAAAGAAGGATTGGTCCTGAGGGCCACCCTGTCCAGGTAAAAAACAATGAAAGGCTCCACTGCCATGAGAGCCTGTAGTTCTGAAACCCTTCTAGCTGAAGTGACTGCCAAAAGAAAAGCTGTCTTCCAAGAAAGAAATTTTATATCTGCAGTAACTGCCTGTTCAAAAGGAGGCAGAGTGAGTTTTTCCAGCACAAGGGTGGGAGGAAGACATAATGGTTAAGGTGTTTACCTTAAAGACACAAGGTGCAGGGGTTGATTCTCACATGGGGTAATTGGCTAGGCTTCAAATGGCCCAAAAAGGGCAGTTAGCCTAGTACAAATCTATGAACCTATGAAAATTGAGGTCCCATGCAGGAGTTGGTGCTCTCCTGGGAGGCCTTACATTTTTGGCCCCTCTGAGATACTGTTTTAGCAGTGGATGAGAAAAGAGGGGAGGCTTTGTGTTGTAATGAGCCGAGATGGCAGAGGCATGGATTTTTATTGAAGAAAAAGATAGGCCCTTGTCAAGCATCTCAGTTAAGTATTGTAAAATCTGAGGAATATTGGGCTTTGCTGTGTCTATTCCTTCTACTTGGTTCCAAGCACAGAATCTCTTCAATTTATCAGCATAAGATTTTCTAGTACTAGGCCTTGTGGCTTCCAAAATGACATCCATCACAGGTTTACTGAGAGATGTGGTTGGTAAAATCAGTTGATTAGCCATGATGCAAGATTCAGAGTTTGGAGCTGAGGATGCAGAATTTGCTAGTTTTGCTGAGACAATAGATGAGGTGTTTGAGGCAAGTACCACGGAGGAAGGTGTGACATATTCTTTAGAAGCAGGTACCAATGTTGGCGAGACCAGTCCGGAGCAATTAGAATAATTTTTGGTTTTTCCTGTCTGACTTTTAGCAAGACCTTGGAGAGTAGAAGCAGAGGAGGAAAGGCATAGACTGATAGGTTTTTCCAGCTGAAGGATAGAGCATCCACTTTCCATGCTTTTTTGTGATGAGTCCTTGTGCAGAATTTGTCCAACTGATAGTTTTGGGGAGAGGCAAATAGATCCATGTCTGGGCTTCCCCATTTCTGTGTTAACATGTTGATGATTTGTGGATCCAGTTTCCATTTGTGCGGGTCCATAAGATTTCTGCTTAGGTTGTCTGCCAGAGTATTTTGCTTTCCTGGCAGTAATTGAGCTTGAAGATGTATTTGGTAAGTCAAGGCTGTGTTCCACAAGGCCATGGCCAGTCTGCAAAGGGGGTAGGAATGGGTACCCCCCCTGTTTGTTTATGTACCACATAACTGTGGTGTCGTCCGTCTTTATCAGTAGTTGTCCTGGATGAAGTAAGTCCTTGAAGGCTGTCAGAGCATTCTGAACAGCTAGCATTTCTTTCTGGTTGATATGTAGATGCATTTAGTTTGGGCTCCATTTGCCCTGAATGCATCTCCCTGCCAGGTGGGCCCCCCCAAGCATAGTCTGGTACGTTTCTAGTCAGGGTTTGGGTGGCAGGGGGTAGAGTAAATGACAGTCCCTTGTTTTGGTGACATGTCTCTGCCCACCAAAGAAACCCCTGCTGCAGGCAGGGAATGAGAGGAATCATTGTTTCCAGGCTGTGACAATGCTGGCTCCATAAGCTTTTTAGGTACCACTGAAGTTCCCTCATATGCAGTCTCGCATATGGAATTAGTAGAATGCAGGATGCCATGAACCCCAAAGCCTGCAGAATTTCTCTTGCAGATAACTTGGTTTTTGTTGCCATTTGTTTGAAGTATGTTGTCAACTGCATTTGTTTGTCTGGCGTGAGGTAAGCCATCTGGGCAGTTGTATTCAAGCTTGCACCCAGGAATGTAATTATTTGAGAGGGTACCAGTTGTGATTTCTTTTTGTTTATGGTGTACCCTAGGCATGCTAGAAGCCTTTTTATAAACGCCAGATGTGGAAGAAGAATGTCCTTGTCCTCTGCCTGAATGAGACAATCGTCCAAATAAGGATAAATTTGAATGTTTCTTTGTCTGCAGAATGCAATTACTGGTGCCAGGCACTTTGTAAAGACCCTGGGCCGAGTAGATAAGCCAAAGGACAGTGCAGAGAATTGGTAATGCTTTGAAGCGGAGGTATCTTCTGCAAGATTCCCTTATTGGGATATGCAGGTATGCTTCTTTTAAGTCTAGAGTTACCAACCAGGCATTCTTGCCTAGCATAGGCAGTAGCTGTTGTAAAGTCAACATTTTGAATTTTGGAATGTCCAGGAACGTGTTCAAAATTGATAAGTCCAGTATCGGACACCATGATTTGTCTTTTCTGGGTACTAGGAAAGGTCTTGAATAAAATCCTTGTCCTTTTTTATTTTATGGCACCGGTTGAATAGCCCCCATATCCATGAGGGACATGACTTGTTTCTGGGCCTCTGCCCACTGGTTTTGTGACAGATCTGGCCATCCGTTTGGAATTGGCAAAGTGTGGAAATGAAACCTGTACCCATGGGATACTATATTTAATACCCACTTGTCCTGGGTAATTAACTGCCAATTTTGAGCATGAAGCGCTAGTTTTCCCCCCAAAGGGGCTGCCAAAAGATAAGTGCTTGGAGACAGTAGAGGAAAGTCATTGAGACTGCTTACTGTAGGGTTGTGCTTGGTTACTCCAGATTTGGAGGTGGAGGCACCCCATTGCTTTGACCTATAAGATCCCTGTGATTGATATCTGGAACCTTTGGATCATCTGGGTTTGCCCTGAGTGGCTCTGGTGGACACAGGAAAGGACAAATTCTTAGTAGGCCAGTGCCTACGGAACCTGGGTGGCTGCACTTGCAAGAAATCTTTTACAGTTAGCATAGATTTAGCTTTGTCTTCCATTTTCTTTAAAACTTCTTCTGCCTTATTACCAAACAGACTATCATGCTGTAAAGGGGCATCCAACAATTTAGCTTTAACATGATCAGGCAGATTTTGCTCCTTGAGCCAGGCCTGCCTTCTTATCACAGATCCAGTTACGGTGGCCCTGCAAGAGGCCTCCAAGGAATCAAAACCACATTGTAAAGTATGCTTTCCAACCTGTTTTGCTGAATGCAATAAATCCTGTAACTCTTTATTTTCCACACAATCAGAAATCAACATCATTTTCTGTTTCAGTAAGCCCATAACATGCTGTTGATATTTAAGCATATGAAACTGGCAGTTTAAAGCCCTGATTGCCAAGGTTGCAGACGTATAAACCTTCTTACCCCATCTATCCAGCGCCCTGCAATCTCTATCAGAAGGGGTAGGATTTTTGGTGGTAGAAGCCTTAACACCTTTGAGACCCTGAGAAATAGTCTCAGTATCAGCAGCAGGATTTTTGAAAAGAAATTTGTGGGAGTCAGGAACCCTGTAATATCTGTCTGGCTTACTAGGAGCCGGAGTCAGGGAATCAGGAGCCATGCTTGATTCCGAGAACACATCATCCAACGTCTAATACAGGAGGCATTGCCAAAGGCCTATGCCGAGGAAGAAGAAGAAAATCCCTAAGCCTCTTTTTTGATTCAAAGAAGTCCTGACTCTCCCAGTGAAAATGTTCCCTTAAAATATGCAAAGTCTCTCCAAAAGAGTAATCCTCAGGAGGAGATGCAGATGGGATGGATTCCTCTGCATCAGAATCCTCATAAGGTGGAATAGAAAATTCCTGATCAGATGAGGAATCAGAAGAAATGGAAACCTGATCTGAAGATTCATAATCAGTACCTTGCCTAGGCCTCTTAGCAGGGCGGGGTTGGGAACCCCTGATCAAGGTAATTAAATCCTCAGCCATTTTGATCATTTGTTTTTAGACATAGGGGCCTGAGCACGTGGCTCATGCATCAGTTTTGTATCCCATCCAAGGGAGAGACATACGCGAGTTCAATACTTTGCGAATCTCACGGAATACCGGACTCCGAATGGGTCTTGGTAGAGGCCTGCGACTCAAAAGTAGTGGGTATCCGGGGCTGTGAAAGCTCCTCACTGAGTACCGGCGAACCGACGACTGGCTTAGGAGAAGCTTCGTCATCGGTTTTGGACCTCGACAGTCTGTCTCTGTCTTTTTCCTTGCGTTTTTTGTGAACTCCGGTAGTTGGATTGCTAACAGACATTTCAGGGTAGTTAAATCTTGAACCAAAATATTTAGAAACAAAAATATACCGACGCTTAATAGTGCGTTGGCTAAATTTAGCACAGAACCGACAGCAAGGCAAGTTGTGATCAGGGCTTACGCAAGGAATACAGTACAAATGAAAATCCTTGAGGTATTTGCTTCCCACAAGTAATGCAATTATTAACTTTTACTGACATCGTTAAGGAGCAAGAAAAAGTTTCCCTAACGGGGTACTTAGCTTTAGTTTGAAGACTTTGGTTCTGAAACTCGAAAATGAAAATTTCATGAATCGGCCGACCAGCACTTGCGAACTGCTTCTGCTTCGGGCACCACGCAGCAAGAAAGACTGATTAAAATGGAGTCGGCTGCATGTTTTATACCCCTGACGACCTGACGTCATGGAAGAGGAGACAGCAACCGACGCAGGACCCAAGACTTTGTTATTCAGGCCGACTGAAGGCAACCTGCCAGCAGATTACCCAAATGTAATGACTGCAACAGTGAAACACGAACATCATAGCTGGTCTCACTACCCTGTTGTAGACCTTCCCTTTCACTCTTACTGGTACTAGTCTGTCACAAATCACTCCTGACACTCTTCTCCACCCACTCCATCCTGCCCGTACTCTCTTCTTCACACCTGTAAAAATACTTTGCAGTCTCAATGCATGCTTCACTCTAATTGTCAAACTCTGTACCTGAACCAGCATAAAATTCATGATTTACATCCTGTGACTAGTAATTATTGAGAAGCTGTCATTAGAATGTAAGGTATTGGTATGGGCATACCCTCCTTCTGCTGTCAGGGTCTTTAATTTTTGACCTCCATGAACCAAGGCAAGGTTAGCTAAAGTCATGTTGGAATGACAACATGGGGGAAAAATTGGAAATACAAAAATGGGGGTTGGGATGGTGGGTAGGTAGTTGATGAAGGATGGAAACAGACAACAGTGGTCTATCATTATGGTGAGTACATAACTTTCTTATCTGTCGTCTTTTCCATCCAATCCTCATATGGGACAGAGTCTCAAGCTACATTTTTACTTGGGAGGTCTTATGTAAGGATATTCCAGAGCACAGCTGAACTAATAGAAGCTCCAGACCTGGGCTGCACATCCTATCACAGCAAGAGGCTCTCCGGTTCGATCCTCGGCTGGGGTGCCTTCTGTGCTGAGTCTGCATGTCCTTCCGTGTGGTCGCGTGGGTTTCCTCCAGGTGCTCTGGCTTCCTCCCACATCCCAAAAGACATGCTGTAGATGGATTGGTTACTCTAAATTGGCCCTAGGTGTGAGTGAGTGCATGTGTGTGCCTTCAGTAGAAGGTTGGGCGCCGGGCTGGCAATTCGACACTGTAAAAACTCCACTGCCTATCATGAGCGGACAGGTGATTCACTGTGGCGATCCCTAACCGGGAAAAGCCGAAAGAAGAAGAAGTGTGAGATAAAGGTATGCACCTTGGACTAGGTAATTGCAGAATAAATATCATCTATTGGTACACTGAAAAAGAAAACTGTAGACAAAGCCAAAGATCTCGTGCAATGAGCTTTTTAGGGTTGAAGGAAATGACCAGCCTCTTTCTTGATTGTACTGTGACAACCAGCATGAGTGTGCGACTTTGGATACTTCTTTTCCCAATTTAGCAGTAGAAAAAGATACAAATAATTGGTTAGATTTTCTGAAAGTTTTTGTCCAATGAAAATAAAAACATAACTGACAATGAACATCTAGCAAATGCTAAGTATATTTACCCTTGTTCAAAAAAATTAAGAACAATGGAAGATTTTTGGACTAATTCACAGATGATTCAGAGGACACATTGGGAAGAACAGAAGGATTGGTTTTCAGGGACATCCTGTCTTTGTATAAAATTAGGTAAGGCTGTTTAGAGGACAAGACATGCAGCTCAGAAACTCTCATGGCAGAAGTGATAGCTTAAAGAAATAAGGCCTTGCATGACAAAACTTTATATCAACCATACTAGCCAGTTCAAATGGGGGACCAGTCAATGCTTGTAGTAAAACAGTAGCCTCTAAGCAGTGAATGTAGAAGAAAAGTTCCTCAAAGTAAAGTCTTGGATAATCTAAGAGATGCTAGAGGTGTGTAACTTTCAACCACATGGAAAGAGGATATTACAGCTAACTCCACTGAGTAGCTGGATCAACATTGAAAAATATGGGTGAGAAAGTCCAAAATTGCTGGAAGTGAAAATGAAAATGGGTCAATATTTTTTTCAGTTGCCCAAATAGAAACCTTCTCCATTTGTCTTGTATATTTTCGTAGTAGAGGGTTTGGAAGAGGAAAAAATGTGGGCAACTGCAGACGGAAACATGGACTGTCAAACCATCAACAAAATTAGAAAAACTAAGTAGTTAGGTTGAGTGATGGGATGTTCAGGTGAGGTGACCATGATGGGTGAGAAAGAAGACGTGGCCCCAAGCCCAGCACTGAGCAAGGATGGCCTAGATGAGGCCAGAGGAATGGAAACTACACTTGTCAAGGCCAGTAAGGGGATAGGGGATGACTGACCTTCATTGCAAATGCTTTCTGTACAAATTTTGGAATGAAGGATGTCCCAAGTAAAGGCATAAAGGAGTCCTGGAGGCTAAGGGTGACAGAGAATCCCTGGGTGAGTCAACCCCTCTTGGTAAACTAGAGCAAAGAACTTGATGCATTTGGTGTTGCAATAAGATCAGCGCCAACAGCTGAAAATCTGCTCCGTTAATAATGGCTTTAGGGACCACTCATGAGAAAATAGAATAGACCTGCTCAATCTGTCCACCAGGATATTGGTTTTCCCAGGGATACACATTATTAGAGAGAGTCGAGAAGATACTGTCCATTGCCAAACATTCATGGCCTCTCCACACAACAGATAAGAGACAACTGCCATGCTGTTTGTCTGAATAAAAATCACATCCAAGGGGAGAGTCCTGAAAAGCCTGCAGTGTTAGGAGAACTGCTCTCATCTCCAATATACCGATGTGAAGACTGGACTCTTCTGGGGATCATGTGCCTTGGACTGTCTTTCCCAGATGATGCCTTCCCGACCTCAACAGGAAAATGTCCATGGTCACTGCTGCTTGGGGGAAAGGAAAAATGAAAGGTTGCCCCCACAGAACACGTGGAGATTCTAGCCACCATTGTATGTGTGTTGTCTGCAAATGTTCATTAGTGACACTAAAGACATGGGCTGTTTCCTGAATGAACACTGATCATCTAGAATCATTTGATGTACTTGCATGCAAAATCCGACTAAGGGCAGTAGTGTGATAGAAGCTTTCACAGAGTCCAGAAGGCGAAAGAATTAATCTTGCTGGCAACTTGTGGTGAGATAAATCTTTGTCTGCTTGTTGAAGGGATGCAGCTCTTGTCTGAAGAAGCTTTGCTATTTGAAGTTGTGTGTCCAAAAGTGCTCCGATGAACTCTAGTGACTGAACTGGGTGTAGCTTGAATTTTGTTAGATTCACTGTAATCCCAAGTCTGTACACACCTGAAGCAAGGAATCCTTGGCTAGGGGAGGTGATGAGTCAGTCATCAAAATACGGAAATACCTGAAAACCCTGAAGTTGCAGACAAGCCGTGACTACTGTCATAAACTTTGTGAACACCTGGGGTGCTGTGTTGAGACCAATGGGCAGAGCTCAGAACTGGAAATGACTATCTCCCAACCAGAAGTAAAAGTACTTCTTGGAGTGTGCGTCTATCAATGTGCTAGCAAGAATCCTGAAGATCTATCAAGCACATCCAGATGTTTTTTCCAAGAAAATTAAGAGTGGACTGAAACATGACCATCTGGAATTTTGTTCACTTCACAAATTTGTTCAAGCAGCTTAGGTCCAAACTTGGCCTTAGGTATCAGTTTTTCTTTGGCACCAAAAATAATCTTGAGCAATTCTAGATCCTTCTGGTCTAGAGGGACATCCTGAATAACTCAATTTCTTAGAAGCTTCCTTATTTATAAAGTGGAGTCTTTAATTTGTGAGGGTAGAGACATCAGAAATTCTTTTTCGACATGGAGGAGGGGTATGGAAGGGAATAAAAAAGCCTCTTGGTTATGATCCTCTGCACCCCCTTGTCTTGAGTGATGGATGTTCAGGTTGCTGTGCAGTGATAACTGCCCTCTGTCTCCACAGACAGACACTTGAGCAACCATTCAGGAGTGCCGGAAAGTCTTGTCCGAAAAAGGACCTCTGAAGCACTGGTTTCGTGGGTCACCTCTGCCCCTTGGGCAATGTCCATTATAAGTTTCCCCCTCTCCCTCTGAGAGCTCTTTCTCCAAAAATATCAAATGCAAAGCCCTGGGATTTACAAACCCAAATTCTCTTTCCTCCCTTCTGGTTTCTGGAGAAGGTCCTTTGAATGGTAGAGAATTTGATCAATACATCAGATATAGGGATTTACCATCCTTCACACGTGGTCAGTCATATGGCGGAACTGATGAAGGACATCTTGAAATGTTCCACAAAGTTACGTAACTGCATCCAGGCATGCCTTCTTATGGAATTACCTGTGCTGGCTGATCTAAAAGCACACTCAGTGGCATTAGAGACAAGGGACATACAGGCAGTAGATAAGGATGGTAGAGTAACGAATTGTGAATCAATGAATTTTCTTTGATCCACAGACAAAGTTCCTGGGAGAGATTGGCCAATTTCTTTTATCAAATCCCTCTGGAAACAAGTAACAGGAGTCAAAATAATTACACCCTCTCACTAAAAAGGTAGAGAAGGCATACACACATTTCCCAAATATGTCCAATGCACAGGATTCCTTGGTCAGTGGTGAATGAACAGAGAGACTTTCTTCTGCAAGTTCCTTAGTGACTGCTGCCACGACCATGGAATCTATCACAACTCTCTTTCTCCAATGTGGATGGTCTTTGGGAGCAACCAAAAATTTGCCTGTTTTCTTGGAAATTGGCTCAGCTTTGTCTGGCTCCTTCCGCGCCCAGGAAGAGATCAGGTCTACCATCTCATTAGCCTGGAGGACTACCCAAGAAGTAGATGGGCCAGACTCAAAAGCCTCAAGAAAAACAGACTCTTCCAAAGAAGGCACTTGGGAGGATCAACCCCCTTTCTACCTGAGAGGTTAGATAATTTCTCAGAATGAGACATCCTCAAGCTGAGATCTGGGAGAACTTCCAAAGTCAGTGACAGGGAATTCCTCAAAGGAATCCAAGTGCTTCCTTTTGCACTTGTGCTTCCTGTATACCGCTTTTGTTAGTTGTTCAGTAGAGGACTCAGTTGCTAACAGAATCTCCTAGGAGAACTGATGCAAGGCTCCTAGGAGCTAGCTATTCCAACAGAACAAGGACAGCGGGCTGTGAAACCTGGGAAACCCTACTGGGAAAGCCTGGACCCAATTCTGAAAGGGTAGACCTCTCTCTAGGTTGAAAGAGTACTCTCCCTAATGCCCCGAACTCCAAACTTAATATGGATCTGGGGAGCCTCGCTGTAGCAGCCAAAATTCTTGAGGGTGGCTCAAACCTTAGATGCTATTCGTCTGGGATCTGAGGCTGACAACTGAGCAGAACTATCTAGTGCCGATGCTCCTAGAGAAAGAAAATGATCCAAAGATCTCAGATCCAATCCTGCCCTATCAGAGTCAATGCAGACAGTTTTGCATAGGGACCCCAATGGGTCCAACAGGGTTGGAGTCGACTTCAGAGAACTCATCACAGTTGAAGTACAGAGTGTCTCAGCACCAATGCAGACCTGCTCTGGGCAAGAGTTGGATCCAAAGGTTCTGGATCCGAGAGGTCGGATCACAGGAATCATTAAAGAGTGATGGGAAGAAGCGTTGTCTCCTGACCAGACAGCAGTCAGAGCCAGAAGGCGCCCAACTGGATTTGAGTCCGAAGAAATCTCATCATTTTGTCCACATAAGCTTCAGTGAGGCTCCAAGTAGACCCAGCTGACCTAAGACATTAAGTAAATGAAGGTGGTCTAATAAAGATAAGGTCCATCCTGTAATATCAGAGATAGGAGCCTAGGGAAAATAGGTGGTGTATGGCATCCAATGACTACAGAGTCTGAAAAGAGCACTGGCTCAGAAAGTCTAGAAATTTTAGGTGCCTGAGTAGATTAAGGGATTTGATCCAGAGATGATTTTCTTATCAGATTTTGACTTTTCTCTTTAGGCCTGTCAGACCCTTTTGTGATGGAAAAGGAAAAGAGGAAGAAGCAGCAGCAGACGTCCGTGATCCACAAGGGGGCTTTTTTCCTGAAGAAGGCTGAAGGAGTCTCTTCAAAATAAGCTTGTTTCCTCTTTTACTTATGGTCCCATTGATCAAAAGCCTCGCAGATGAAGCAGGAGATGTGCAGGTGTGAAAGCCCCAAGCACTATATACACTTGTCATATTATACACTTATCATATGAAACCAAATCTGACAGCTTTGAGAGGAAGCTATGCACTTTTAAAATCCAAAATGCTTATTTGCCATTCTAAAGAACAAGAAAGAGGGGGGAGGGGCAGAAAAAAAAGGGATCACAAACCTACAATGGAGGGCAATAAAGAAAAAGAGCTCCAAATATATACACAGACCCCATCAGGCCTGTAAGACAGGGTTTTCCACCCAAGTCCAGGATGCCCAAACTCTGAATGAAGGGATGGTGGAAGGGAAAATAGTACTGGAACAGTCATCTACTTTTTTTTTGTGATCTACTAAATATTCTTTTAGGGATAGTGCTAGATTTGCTGCAGCTATTCTACATGGCATGCTGCAGTGTAGTCCTTCCTTTTATGCCCTATCCCAATCACCACTAGGTTAAGAAAAAACTCGGTAATCAGGGCTACTGCAAAAGGTATTTAAACAAAGGGCTATGTTGCAAAATGCCCTGTGGAATGTCTGCAACAAAACCAGACCAAGCCCTCAAAGAGATGTCCATCAATGTTTGGACTGAAACAGCTTATGTGGTATTCCTTCAATGCATTAAGACTGATTGGGTAGTCACACCCCTGAGGAAAGTCACAGTGATGGTCATAATTCTTGTGATGTAACAGTTTCTTTTTCTTTTTTTTTTTTTACCTTTAATGCAAAACAGAACATGAAACAGTGGGTTAACCATTTGGATATGACATTGTCCCCCCCACTCCCTGCTGACACAGCCACAAACAACTGACTAAAGCTTCTGTGATACTCAGCCCAACATAAATACCTCTGTTCCCTTTATACATCCAGGGAAGTGCAAAATACTTTCCTCCTGTTTTGAAGACGTGGAAAGAAAAGACGTTAAAGGGTCTGGTTGAAGGCAAGTTCGCCAACTACTTCGGCAAAATGGAAAAAATTGTTCTAAATATGACCCTGTCCGTATAGGAGACCTAAAATGGTTCTTTACACATCCAATCTTGAAGTTCTGATGCTCTTCTTCCACAGGTGACTGCTACCAACAAAATCTATTTAAGTTAGTAATTTGAAGGAAACTCTGGCTACAGGCTCAAAGGCTGATTGCTTCAATTTTTTCTGTGCATATTTTCAAGTACCATAGATGAGAAATTCTTCTTCCATGAAGTTTCACAGGACATACTCCCAGTAGGAAGTGTTTAGAATGTAGTAGGCATACCAGTATTGAGTGCAATCGTAGACAGGTAGAAATAGCCAAAAGATGCAACTTAATGGAATCACTGTCCATTTCTGAATTGCACAGTTCAATTAAACACTGCAAGATCACAGTCACTGATGATGTGATTTGGGCTTAATTCCATTTATGGCAATAGAGGGAAAACCTCCTCTGCTTAGATAAGTGGAATTTCCTAGTGATATATTTTAGCCTCCTTAACTCATTGCAGCAGAGTGTGCCTCTAAGCGTTTCTGCAGTTACCTCCTACTGTGCCACTAGGCATCAAATTTTGCTTGTTCATTTTTTGCATTAATTCCAAAACCATGCTATATACAAGATAATAGAATATTTTATCTTAAAGCTTACATGATGGCAAATACAATTGTACTGATATTTGATCTCTATCAATGAGCATTTGTTAGAACTGTAAGGCGATAACATTATTTTTTTAAGGCTTAAGCCACACCCAGTGGGAGTTAAAGATATACACTCAAAGGAGCTGTACTGGAGGGAATGAGTTAAGAATGTTGAACACATCCTCGGTAAACTGGTATCCAAATGGCAAGAGAGTTAAGTCATCAAGCTGTGAGCAGCAAAGTGTTTAGAACTGGTTGCAGAGGACCCTCTTCTTCTGAGGCAAGGTGGTCACCTGAAGCAGCAGCACGATGCTTCCACATAGATGTTTTCATGAAGGGGGAGAAGCAATGAAGCCTAGACAAAAATGGAGCCATTAAGAACATTCTTTACTTTCCACCTTGGGGGATAAATGGAAAATGCAGAACAACCTGTTTATACAAAAGAGAAAGCATCCAACCCCCTTGCTGTCTTTCTATGGTACTTTTATGCAAACTTTCTTGAGCGATCTCTTTTACATTTATGTGTTTCTTTCTCTGTGCTACATTCCACACTTCTCAAGCCCGGTCTGAAATTAACTTTTAGGTCCTGGGTGTCAGGTTTTCAGGCTGAAGGGTACTCCCAAGTTTTCTCTGAGAAGCACAGTCTACCATTCCAGCTCATGAGACATTCACAAAATGATGGGTTATCAACTATTCCAAGGAATGTGAGTGATTGGGAAAAGGGAGAAAGGGTAAAAGGCCCATATTGTCATAGCTGCTCCCTTTGAGTGGGAGACCCTTGTGGTCCCCCCCCCCCCACACATACACACTTATCCTTATAGTCTCCCTACCAATTTTTATGAACTGACTTTCACTTTTGCTCGCCTAATATTCCTTTGCTTGCAATAGTAAAAAGGCTTAGAGTTGCAGTTCCTATCACACATGGGCATTTCAGAAATTACTTAAAAAAAAAAACAAAAAAAAAAGGCTGTTTAACACTGCATAGTCTTGCCTCAGTCTTCCTAAAGACTTCAGGAATGGGATTCCCAAAGTGCAACTCCTTGTCCAGTTGTTGTTTGTCTTTTCGGCTTTTCCCGGTTAGGGGTCACCACAGCGGAACTCCGGTCCGCTAATAACTGGCAGTAGATTTTTATGGTGCCGAGTTGCCAGCCTGACACCAAACCTTCAGCGAAGGCACGCCCATTCACGCATGTCTTTCGAACGCCACTCGACCGCGGGGTGGACATGCAGACTCCACACAGAAGGCACTCAAGCCGAGAATCGAATAGGAGAACCTCTTGCTGTGAGGCAACAACGCTACCGCTGTACCAAATTACACTTTTGGCATCCTCTGACAATGACTGGAGCCTCAACCAGGCATGTTTTCTTATGAATGAAATCATAGCTGCCAGACTGAATGTAGGATCATATCAAAGTGTTTTGCCACCTGACATTCTGGGTGAGTTCCAGCAATTATGCCACCAGGTCCCTCACCAGATGGTATTTGATCACGTCTGACAATGTAAGACATTGAAGGCAACAGTGGCAATTGTGTATACCTTCTTCCCAAATGGTTCTAGCACTCTGCTTTCCTTATCATATGAGACAGAGTCTACTGGGATCAGGAACCAACTTGAATCTTTTATCCAGATCAAGACAATGATGTTGGATCTTCCCACAAGATTCTTATAGAGGAACTTGTGGGACTCTAAAGCCTGTCACAATCCTCTAGTAAAGGAGGCTGGGAGTTTGCTTTCTTAGAAGATACCATAGAGACATCCTGAAAGACACCTAGAACAAGAGGAATAGACATACGTTTAGGGGCACAGACCCAATAACTCAAAATGCTTTTTCAGATATCAAAGGGAAGGTAAGGAGACATCAGAAGTACTTATTCATTCTTCAAAAAAATGTCCCCAAATGAGATTTCCTCAGTTGATTAGTAAAAGGAACTAGTGTCTTCATATTTTAAAGGGAAGGAATTTGGAAAGGAATAATCCAATTCTTCCTCTTCAGTATATGAAGAGTCATCTTCTACCTTCTTAGCAGAGACTTTTTTTAACCAGACTGAACTACATATGCTGACTCACCAGTGCTTGGTTCCAGATTTTGTAAGGATTGAATGAAACTCTGAGCCAAGGAGATCCAACATTCAAGAACAGCCTAGAGAAGGGAGGATGAAAAAGATCTGCTAGATGTCTGTGTACTAAACTTATGCAAGATACCTGGAGTAGATGAGCTGTGGCTCACCTTCTGAATCTTTTTAGTTCAAATGCACACATTGGAAGACTAGCCCTGTGGATAGGGTTCGCAGATCTCACAACCTTCTACAACCCCTTTTACTAAGACAGTTGGTTGCCTGCCCACCCCTTTACAAAGATAGTTGATTTTCTGCCCCTCTCCCTTTCAGACATAATGAAGTGGACTTTCGTTGCAGGCTTAAGCAAATGGAATGGTCCACTCAGCTTGATCATGGTTACTGGTTCAGTATTTCGCATGTCCAATCACAATAGAGGTCAGGAATGGCTACTCAGACAACTGGAATACTCTGTACCAAGGTCATTTTCCAGAAATATTACAAATGCATGCCGTGATTAAAAATTATATTAATAGCCTGAACCATATGGTGTTCTCATGATACTCTGTTATTAAATGAAAGTATACATAATGGTGAAAAAACTCTACACTGATAGTTAATGTCTAACTAGCATTATGTGGCAGAATATTTGCATTTACTTCTCCATTAAATATGCCAATAAGCATACCACTAATTATGCAGATATCTCAAGAATGGAGTGGCATCTATAAAACTAGTCTACAGCCAAATAAAGATAACATCTGCCCAAACAAGAGTCGCACTGATAGTTTTGGTCCGCCTATTGTGATTACAGAAATATTATGTTTTAATCTGCTAGAATTAGTTAAACACTTCATCATTTGTTCCAACACAGAATTCTAAAAAAAAAAAAAAAAAAAAAAAAAATAGCACATGAGCTAAGTAATAACCTGTTTTTACTGATGCTCACACATATACACTCTAGTTTGCATAATTACAATAAGTAAATGTATGTATTATGCAATTGTTTACCATAAAATTACTGTTATGTATGGCCGACATATTATAACCATTGTGAAGACGACTGTGTGCTGGATAACTATCATATTTTTACTTTTTTTGTAACTTTTATTTTTGAGATTGATACATTTGTTACAGCAAGGATGAAAAAAATGCATTCAGAATTTTAGCACAGACGAAGGCTGTCCAGTCAGTAATGCTTCCGGTGTCAGAAGTGTGAAATTCCACTCCAGCTAGCTGTGAAACAGTAGTATTCTTAGCTTCTCTGATACCATCTCGTTCAGGAATAGTCTCTCGAACAATAAATCCTAACATATGGGTAGAACCTGACTAGTTGTATGATTCAACACTGAGGTAGTAGATAAGCATAATTTTAAAATCAGTAGTAAAATAATGCAATGCACTATACCAGTGTTTCTGAAACTGTGGTCTGCGAACCCCCAGGGGTCTGTAGAATACATTCTAGTGGAAATAGAAAAGTTGCTAAGCTTACAATCAATTTTTATATATATAAAAAAAAAAAACTTCCCTGTCTGCAGCTGAGCTGCTTAATTTCCGCGTTCACCGCTAAGCAGGTCCTTGTGCTCTGAATTTTTAGACAAGGGAACAAGGAACAACTTCCCCATTTGCAGCTAACAAAGAGCAGATGCTCACTTGCCCTGTATTTTTTGTCTGGCAGTTAGAACTTGGGAGGGAAATTTAAACTGTTCTGTTCATCCAAGAAAGGCCCTGGATTTATGATGGTCGCTAATAGAAACTACTGCAGAAGTGATACAGATGATCAGATGAAAAGAACATACCTTGAATGTTTTTTTTTTTTTTGTTTGTTTTTTTTTTAATCAATGCTTAACTAAGAAGCAGTGCAGTTGAGAGCATAGCTGTCAACTGTCCAGAGTTTTCACAGAATATCCAGATTTTTGGTTCATTTGGCCTGTTTCTCATAAAATTGCATTTTCTGGCAAATCCGTGGTAAATTGTTTTGGACTAGAGTCAGAAAATAAATGGCAGACGTTTGCGCTTTAGACTTCATATCCTTCAGAAAACTCGTACTAATGCAAAACTTGTTCTATCAACTTTCTAAGTTTGAAAGAGTAATATTTAAAATGTGTCCTTAGTTTTGACCCTCTTTCTCCCACACCATTATGACAAGCTTTATCCAGATTTCTTGTGCTGAAGAGGTTGAGAGGTATGGTGTGTATGTGTGTAAGACGGATGGAGGAAGATAGGTGTGTATGTGTGTAAGAGGGAGGGAGGAAGATAGGTGTGGTGTGTATGTGTGTAAAATGGAGGGAGGAAGATAGGAGTGTGTATGTAAGAGGGAGGGAGGGAGGCAAATAGGGGTGTGTGTGTATATAAAGAAGGATGGAGGCAGACAGGTAGGTGTGTGTGTGTGTGTGGGCAAGAGGGAAGCAGGTAGGTGGATGTGTGCAAGAGGTAAAGAGGTGTGTTTAAGAGGTAGGCACCATACCCTTCAGCTGTCCAGGTTTTCACTTCATTTGGTCTGTTTTTTCTGGCAAATCCCTGGCAAATAATTTAGGACTGAAGTCAGAAAATAATGGCAGATATTTGAGCTTTAGACTTGATATCTGTCAAAAAAAATTGTACTAATGCAAAACTACTTTCTAAGTTTGTAAAATAAATATTTAAAATGTGTCCTTGGTTTTGGCCCTCTGTCCCACCCCTATTATGACAGGCTTTGTCCAGATTTCTTGTGCTGAAGAGGTTGAGAGGCATGATGTGTGCATGTGTGCGTAAAAGAGGGAAAAATTATGCATTTAAGAGGTATGTAGCACACAGTTCAGCTGTCCAGGTTTTGGCAGAATGTCCAGATTTTTTACCTCACAATTTTAGTCTGTTTCTTGTAACATTGTGTTTTTCTGGTAAATAATTTAGGACTAAAGTCTGAAAATAATGGCAGAGATTTTAGCTTTATCCTTCAGAAAATTCATACCAATGCAATCTTTGAGAGGTACTGTTTGTGTGTGTGTGTGTGTGTGTGTGTGTGTGCGCGCACACATGTAAAAGAAAGTGGTGTGTTTAACAGGTATGTATTATGCCCTTCAGCTGTGCAGGTTTTGGCAGAGGGTCCAAATTGTTTACCACATAATTTTAGTCTGTTTCTTGTAACATTGTGTTTCTCTGGCAAATCGTTTAGGACTGAAGTCAGAAAATAATGGCAGAGATTTTAGCTTTATCCTTCAGAAAATTTGTACTAATGCAATCTTTGAGAGGTATGGTGTGTATGTGTGTGTGTAAGAGGGAGGGAGGTAGGTGTGTGTGTGTGTGTGTGTGTGTGTGTGTGTGTGTGTGTGTAAGACATGGGGAGCATACCCCTCAACTGTCCAGATTGTTGCAGAATGTCCAGATTTTTGCCCCATATGTTCATTGTTCTGTGCAACTGTTTTGTTTAGCTAGCTATCAAATGGTATGCATCACTATTGAGGTATAGAGTTTTAAAGTAGTGTTAGTAGCACAACAGGTAGCATACTTGTGTTTTAATGCAGAAGGCTGTGCGTTCTACCCCTAACAGCACGTAGATGGATTGCTGACACTGTGTTGCATTTTCAGGGAGTGGAGTGCTGAAGTCCTAAATATGTCCTCCTTTGGATGAGATGTCTAGTAAATATGAATTTTTCAGTTTGCCATCCATGCAATACTACCGGGTCACCATTTTTTTTCTGTAACATAAGCGATTTATTTTTCAAGGGCAGCAGGCACTGAATTTGAAGATGAAACATTGAAATACAAAGTTGTTTGTTAACAGCAACCTTTTCATTAATTACAGATCTCTCTAAGGTGGAATTATTCAGATGCCTTTTACTTCTGCAGAGATTGTGCATATTGACTGACTGGTGGATTCTAATGACAGAAGTTTGAGTGGCCTTTTATGGTTGAAATGTTCTGAATTGGGCAGTTTTGTCATTATTGGTTCATATGTTTTGTTTCACTGCTTACTGGAAAAATGTGCAAAACTACACCTTTAAAACACACTCTACCAAGTGGTGCTATATCAAACAAAGGGATAGAACTTAATTAGTGTATCGTAAAATTTAATTATACAATCAGGAAGGTGAATCAAAGAACTTTTGCATGGTCCTAAAAATGTTTGCAAGGGACTTACGCTTTGAAAACAGTCCAAATGTAAACAATCTGACACTGGCCAGGTGTATTTTCTTTGAAAGTGGGTTTCAATGTTGTTTCAGCGAATGTGAGTTTCAAAGGCAGAGAAGTTTTAATATTAAAAGTCTGTTTTCATTGTGGGACTCTATTACTTTGTTTAACTTTAGCAAATGTCTATCAGTGTTTTTGTTATAAAATTTGAAATAAAAGTTTTAAATGAAATCCAAATATCTGTAATCATTGTAGAAATAAAGCAGAAACAGTATACACACCGAGAATTTTGAACAGTGTTTATAGCAACTTGGGGGGGGGGGGGTTAGCCAAGTAATGGGACACTGAAATGGCTGCATTGGGGGGGGGGGTGATTGGGAGGGTTGGTGGGTTGATCCTAAAGTAGCGTATCTGTACAGCCACCTATAGGGGTCTGCCAAAATATTTCCTTTATAAAAGGAGTCCTCCAGCTTGCAAAGTTTCAGAACCACTGCACTATACCAAAGTGGAGCAGATTCCAAACAAAACACCACTGCAGCATAAATATGTTATACCATAACGATTTATAGGAAGGTCAGTTATAATGGAAATAAAGTAATAATCCAGTCTATAAAGCTGAAGTGTACGAGATCCACTGCATAAGAATTTCCAACACAGACAGTATGAAAGGATAGAATAACCTAGTGTTTACTTAACAGGCCCTGTAAACTCCACTGAAACATACGCCATAGAAATTTCAAAAATGCATTATAAAGTTAAAGAAAGCTAAAAGGGGCTTGAATGCTATGGAACAACTGGTCACCACTCCCACAAGAGGGGAAAACATACTGGATCTGGTCATCACCAACATGGGGTCTCTATGTTCCACAATAGAGGTATACCCCTCATTGGTAAGATCAGACCATAAACTAATCTCACTGGACATCCATATTCCGTCCCCACCCCTAGCCAAGGAAACCACGGTGAAGAACTTCTCAAAAGCAAACTTCACACTTCTCAAAACCGAGTTGGAATCCTTCAAAGCCCCCAGGCCAGTGGAAAATAAGGCCCAAAATGCAGAATCCTTTACAAAAGCATTCTATGGACACCTACAGGAATACATGGAGCATGCTATCCCAAATAAAACCAAGACTCACTCCTCCAAATGCAGGAGACCTGTCTGGTGGACCCCGGCCATAAATAAGCTATACAACAGAAGGAGAAAGCTACTACATGATAGAGTAAAATCCCAAAAAGGGAAGGCATCTCTGATCAGTACTAGCAAGAAACTATGATCCCTCAAAGTCATCTAAGGCCAGCTTTGAAAGAAAAATTGCACAAGACACTAAAGATAATCACAAGGCCTTCTTTAGTTATGTCAGAAACCTGGGAGGCAACTCCCAGATATGCTCTGAGTTAGTGCAAAATGACAAAAAATACACTGAACCCACAGACATTGCCAACATCCTGGCAGAAAGGTTCAGTGCAAACTTCTTCCCCCCTTTCCCCCCCAAAAGAGCAAATGTCTATCCCAACAGAGTGTAGCCTTCCTGAGATCACAGATGCACAGGTGAGAGCTGCCCTCTCCAAAGCAAAAAACACAGCATCAATGGGACCAGACGGTGTCCCGGGCTGCGTCTTACACAAGCTCCAAGAATAACTAAACCCTCATGTAAAGTCACTGTTCAATCTCAGCCTTACTACAGGATATGTACCCAAGGAATGGCGTACAGCAACAGGGGTCCCACTCCACAAAGGTGGTGTCACAACAGACCCCGGAAACTATCGCCCTATAAGCCTGACTAGCCTGGTCTGCAAAGCTTTGGAGCGTATCATCATGGAAATCATAAACAAAGACATTGGGAACCTCCAGACAATGGATCCTACCCAATTCAGCTTTGTTAAGGGCAGATCTTGCCTCTTGAACCTGGTCAACTTCTTTAAAACAGTTACCAAAGCCATAGATGAAGGGAAGGTAGTCCAAACAGCCTACCTGGACCTCGCAAAAGCCTTCGACACAATACCCCACTCGGGCATCATAAATAAGCTCACCAACTTAAATATCAACCCCTATGCCACAAGATGGGTTGCAAACTGGCTCAGGGATAGAACCCACATGGTCAGAATAGCAGGTGCCATGTCAGACTCTAAACCAGTTACAAGTGGCGTCCCACAAGGCTCAGTCCTGGGACCTCTCTTGTTCGGTATATATTTCTCAGAGGTAGAGGCTAACACGAGTGGACTATGGCTGACCAAGTTCGCAGATGACTGCAAACTGGGTGCCGTAATCGACTCTCCGGCTGACACAAGCATCCTCCAAAAGGGTCTCACAGAGATGGATAACTGGTGCCAGAGCCATGGCCTAAAGCTAAATGCCAAAAAGTGCATAGTCATCCCCTTTGGGAAAAACAAAGTGCCCACAAATTACCACATAGGTGGTAGTCCATTAAGTACGGAAGAAGTAATTAGGGACTTGGGAACCCAAGTAGATGGCAATCTCTCCTTTGACAATCACGTTGCCAAAGTGGTTAGAAAGACCTTCTATATAGTCCACCTTATCATGAAAGGATCCACATCTAGATCAAGAGAGGTCATTGTGCCCCTCTACTCATCACTTATCAGGCCCATAATTGAATACAATGCCCCATTTGGGATGTATCTTACCCAACACCTGCAGCAACTGGAAAGATCCCAAAAGTTCCTCACCAAGAGGCTCAAG